>NC_141908.1:68736363-69039393 GCF_057802395.1 Ceratotherium simum simum | reverse complement strand
GTGGATCTACATTATTCTTTATCACTGCTGCATAGGAGTAGCTTTTTATTACTTTAATAGTTACATGAGAATAAGCACAGAGATCAGCAATGAATCATCCCTAAGACCAAAACAGATTATTTATTATCCAAGGATTTTTAAATTGTGGAGAGAGTTTGCATCAGACCCATTGTTCTACCTGAAACACTTCCTTCTCTTAGAGCAGATGGGTTCTCCAGGAATCCCTATTTTAAAAGATAGTCCACTAATTTTTCTCCAGAGTAAATTTAAATAATAACTTCTGGAGGGAGTGATCTATTTAGACACAAAAGGATTTTAACAGAATTTCCTCACACGTGAAAGAAGGGTACCAAAAAAGCGATGAAGAAAGATGAGGAGGAGGAAGGGGGGAAGGGGAAGGTAGAGGAGAGGGAGTGGGGGAGGAGGAAGAGGAAGAAAATAGAAAAGCAGAATAAATCAGTTCAAGTTAAATTGAAGTCAGGAGTTCATCTATGCTTCAGAACAAGAATAAAGTTCCACCCTGCAACCATTACCACAGCTTTTCTCCATAGCAACACCAAAGAAATAAAAAATATTTTATTTCTTTTTTCCACAAAAGATGCATTTCTTTCTAATTATTGTCATTCTACAGTTCTTAAACTACAATGTTTGATCTATGGCTTTAGAATACCAATTTTTCGTATCTGTTTCTCCTGAGTACAAAAAGACAAAGAGACTTCCACTACCTTTCATTGTTCTTTGAATGAGACTAGACGTTAAAAAATAGATTTACATTGCTAGTCATAACTTGCAACTCCTGAAGCTCCCACAAAACTCATATATTCAATTTTTTTCTACTGAAGTGACAAGTTGCTCTGTTTTCATCAATTTAAATGAAAACACGGTAAGCAATAATAATGGCCCAATTTTCCATGAGCATTTTCTCTGTGTGAGGAGTCCATGAGCTGAAAGTTTCTCTTCAGAGCTTGGTCCACTGCTCTGAAATGAAGATGGACTATTAAACATAATGTGAATGCTTATGAATTTATAGTGATTCTTGAAGAATGTGTGATTTGTTCTTAAAATCTTAAAATTCCTTATCTCCACTGCAGAGAGATGTCCTAAAAACACATCTCTAAAGGTTGCCTACTGAAACATGGAAGAGGGCACTTGAGTAGTAACTTGGCAGCAATTTAAGAACAAATCCCAAGATTGTACAAGGCAATTGCTAGTGAGAGGAACTGCAAAAGAGAAGCTACGAGGAAATCCCATACTGCCTTTAGACCCAGACAAGCAGGGACCTTGTCCTGTGCCTGCTTCTCAGTGAGCCCCGTGCCTTAAAATACCCTCCAAGAAATTTTCTAAGTTCTCTCTGGTGCCTGGGACCAGCCAGGGTAGGCAGTGTCATCAGACAGGAAGACTCAGATCAGGTCAGGACCCTTGTGGGCCCCAGTCTCCATTTCTCCCTTTCAGAGCTTTGTCTAAGCCTCTACCCCACACAAGGGGTAAACCAGATGCCCCAAAGAGCCTTCAGGAGGAAAACTCTGCTAGCCAGCAGAGTATTTCTTTTATGAAGCCGTGAGAGTCTGAATGAGATTGCACCTCTGGAATGGTGCTGACATGCTGATTTGGGGAAACTCACATTTCCAAGGGACACAGGACAAGTTCAGGGCTCCGGGATACTGGTGGTATACTGCCAACCCCTGTGCTTGAGCCATTCATGTGGGTTGGTACAAGAGTTCTTTGGACAGAGGTGCCACCTCCAGTCTATAGCACCAAGGGAGCAAGGTGGCATCAGGTGTCCTTTACCCAGGGCTGTCACTTCCTGCTCAGATTCCACATCACGTGTCAGGCTGTTTTCCCTGGGTTGCCTCGTCTACCTTCTCCAAGAGCTTTCGAAACCTTTGTTCCCCTATGTCCAGTGATTCTTCCAACCCATGTCTTCTCTTGCCTTACACCATGTGTTGATGTTCCCTGCCAGGCTGGTCTTAAGCCATGCTGGACAAGGAATGGGACCACTCTTCTTGTTGTCCATGGGTCTTACCCATCTTCCCCACTGGTGGAAGGCAGGGGTACAGCTAATATTGAAAGAGAACATATTCTAGGAATGCCATTGTCACTGCCTGAAGAGTTCAAGGGAAGATACGACTGGAAGATGTATCATTCTATATTTATGCTATAAAATGTCTGAACACTAAATTTGACATGACCAGAAAACAACTTATCATTCACATTTTCCTGTATATACTGGATAAGACTTGCATTTGTGGTCATCATCAACAAAGCACAGTAACAACCTTTGAGACACTCATCGGAAACCAGTGTTCGTGGCATGATGGATGATACAGCCTCATGAGTAACGATGTAACCAGCATTAAATAAATGATATTAGAAACTACAGTGGCAAGAAGATCCATATTGCTTCAATTCAGACAGGATCTGAAAAGCCATGGCATTGTGAATAATAACAACATTGCTACCTTTTTCTCATGTGATGAGAGATATGAAATTAGCCAGGAACCATGCATTTGACAAAAAAGAACAAGAAGATACAGCACCTGGCTACTAGCTGCTCTGAAGAATGTTTACATGCAATGATTGGACAGTAAACAAATGTGTAAATAGCTCTATTTTATCCGTTATTCTGAAGCATTATTTAAATTACCATACCTTACATAGGCCTATGAATTTTATAATACTTTTCTAAATCAGATTTTTTATATAGACAGAGACCCTACAAAGATTTACATCCTAAGGATGGCCCTGAGGAAAACTCCTGAGGAAGAGTAGCACGTAACTTGCCAACATACAATTTCGTCTTCCCAGTACAGCTACTGTAGATTTCACGTTGCATGGTCTGAGAATCTGCATAACTTAATTTAGCAAATATTTTATATATGCAATGAAATAATTACCAGTATGTGTTACAAAGACTTGGGGACTTTTGCAGTTTTTTTTTTCATAGCTATCGTGCTTTTGTATGTTTTTCCTGCTTGAAGATAATTCTCAGTTACCCAGATGTGGCTTACTCACTTAGTAAATTAACTGCATAAAATAAATGCTTTATTTCTAGATTGTCTGACCTCCAACACTGAGTATTTCTAGATGGCCTTACTATGTCATTTGTTGGTAGAAACCCACAGAATGCAAATTAATTTTGATGTTAGCCTTAAACATTTTAATTAGGGGAGAAAATCTGCTTTAACAATTCTATAAATGCATGTTAACATATCAAGTTATATCTGAAATATCTATCTCTTGGATTATCTGTGCCTTTTTAATGAACATATACAATTAAGGTTTAACTATTTTAAGGCTTCCATTGTATTAATGGTCTGTTCTTCCATCCATCACCCATATTTGTATCTACAAAAATAATTATTTATTCACAGGGGATTAATCTGCTTTAATAACTTAAAAACTGTTAGTCTAGTCAAACAATTACTTGGCCAAACTAAAAGAGGTTGATAGTGAAGTTCTAGTTCCAGTTTAAGAAATCATAGTTTATTTCTAGAAATGGGCAAGAAAAAATTAGGAAAAGAAAATCAGAGGAAAACATTACATTTTAAACCAATATATTAGACCAACTCAGAAATGACCCAGTCACTCGATGACCATATGTCCTTGCTCTCACCCACTGATGTTTTACCCTGCCAGGTTCTGACTTAGAACAATGCTGCTAGAGCTGCTTGAGCTAATCAAAGTCAACATTTTATTCTCATGGGATTTTAAAATTTCAAATTCCATTGAATTTCCTTTCAAGAAATCTTATAAATATAAAAGAGAATAAAAGATTCTAATAATACAGTACATTAAACTGTAAAATTTGAAGTTTATTTTTATATTCCCATTTTTTGTCTGACAATAGAACTGAAAGACAAACATTTTGTCAATGTCACCATTCTTGTTTTCAAAAACTTAACAGATTTTTCATTTAGATAGAGATAAGTTAAAATGCATGAGGGTCATAGGGAAAAATTCAGATTTTCTGAAGTAATTCTTTTTCTTTTGACTCACCAAGTCTTGCTTACCTCCTATCAAACAGAATATGAAGAACCTAACTTTCGGAGATGCTTCTTATGTTATCCAATCCTTTCAAGTGGCGTGATAATCGTATGGCAACTAGGGAAATGATTTTGAAGAAGGACTTGAGTGGTGACAATTACTACCTCTATTTTCTTAGTAATGAACAGCAAGTTGTAAGCTTTTCTGTTGGGATATTCAACAACAACAACAAAATGTGTTTACATTTCTTTAAAAAGCAGTGGCCGTTTTGAAATGGAATCCCCGTGAAATAGTCTTAAAATGTGAAATTCTGTGATTTTCACAAATAAACCATAAGTTAAGTAATATTAAAAACAAGTACCTGACTATTCAGTAATGACCTTGAAGTGGGTGCATCCCATTCAAAGATTAAATGCTAACAACTTCACATCCTCCAAATCCAGCAAAAATCACTTATAAACATGAAGATAAACATGAAGAAATTGAACCAAAATGAACATCAGATGGCTAAATAGAAAATAGCAAACAACTGCTTGCTTTAGAAAGAATGTTTTAGATTTAATTAGCAGATATTGATTATAAATAAGCAATAACATGGTGGAAACAAAGAGCCAAACTCTTTGGACCAAAATACTGTATTGAGAATCAGTGATATCCAATCTGGTGCATCAGTCAGCATATTTGGACATTATGTTTGGTTCAAAGCACAGCTTTGATGTCTGTGAAGGGTTGAAACTTCCACTGTGGAATCGTGTATCCTTGCCCCACCCAACAGAAATAATGCCTTTAAAATATTTCTGCTCCCTATGTCCTTTTTCATCACCTCTCCGGATGCTCTGTTTTTCTAAGCAGCGGGGTCAACCTGACAGTTCCTCCAGCACTGCACCTGTCAGCTAGAATCACCGTTCTTCCGATTGCTGAATCAGCCCACCCTCACACCGCTAGCTGGTAGCAGTACAAGGAGCCCTTCAAGTTTTGCAAAATTTTGTCTGTATTAGAATGGGCTTTAGGCCAATTTCTTTAAAACCAGTACAACTTTTCAGACATCTCCATAATCACATTTCTAATTACAGAGGACCCTGGAAATACATATCATTTCAGACTTGGAGGAACTATTTGATTCCAGGTGAAAATCTTTTGTGTCACACAGATGGCTACCATATACTAAGACCATAATAATTATTTCTATTGTGGCAGGACGTCATTTTACCTTGAAAAGCCAAGCTTTTAGAAGGAGTGCTATAAATAGAGTTAATACTAGACAAGCTACCAAAATTAGAAAGTAGGAATCAGTCACTGAGTTCAAATTTCCAAACTTTGTGGCTTCGATCCTTTGCCAACCATGCTTTATTCCATGTAAGTTGATGGATAGAGACTGCACAGAGAACACTACTGAGCTGAAGGAACTTTTTTCTTCTCTGTAAAGGCTTATGAAGAGTCAGTAGAGTGGACCTCAACAATTCAAAGAGAGTCGTTTATTGTTTTCCAGGGGAATTCTGGTTAACAATGGTATTGTATAGTTTAATTCATCAGGACAAAATAAGTTAAAATATATGGGCAAACTCACTGTTGTAGGTCTGGACACCCTAGAATCAAAGCCTGAGACAGTAGTTCTGGTCCATGAAGTTTATTGAAGGGGTGCTTTCCAGGGAAAGCTCTTCAGGGGAGGGTCTGACTAGCAGGAGACGGTAGAGGAAAGGGCTGTGCGAGGATGTGGTCCCATATAAAGGCTAGTCTTGACCTGATCCATAGGATCATAGCACAAAATTCATTATGAACCTCTCCTCTGGTGCAAGGGGCTAGCGGATTTGTAGCCCCATATCCATCAATCATTGGCTGCCCCTAACTGGAAGATCATAACCTCTTGAGAGATGCAGCTGCCATCAGCAATTCTCAGGGGAGGGCGGGGGGGAGGGGAGCGGGCAGCTGTAGGTCATTAGCAACCAAAACTCACAACAGCTGGATAAGGGTGCATGGGCCTGGTAATGAGAGATAGGCAGGGCACCCTCAGCACCTACTACACTCACTAATTGTTATTCACTCATAAATTAGAAAAATGCCTTGGACACTGTCAAATCCTAGACAGACTGGAAAGGGTCACCTCTGGCATCAACAGGTGAAGTCATTGGGATGGAACGGCTGGCAACGTTACCCAGTTGCCTTTAATTGTGTTATATCCTATGACTTGTGCTTCCTTTGCTTGTTAACAATCTACAGCCTCTGACATAATGTATCCTTAACCTATTTTGGTGCTCTTAATTCAGAATTATTCCTTCTTCCCGCATGAAAGGAAAGCTGCCAGTTTTGAGAATATCCATTAAGTTAAGGGCACAAGGCAGAACGTTAACATTCAACTTGAAGAAAAAACAATAGACTTTATAAATCACAAAGCACAATTCTTTTTTAATGGAGGAATGAAGTTTTCGATTGAGAGATTTGGGGGAGTAAAAAGAAGTTTCCTCCCTAAGGTACAAGTTTTATTTGCATTCCGTGAGTCCTGTTACGTGGAAATCCTTCACCCAGTAAGAAATATACACTCTGCTGTGGTTTGTGACCCGCCTCATTTCTCACTTATGGGCACTAGAAATTCTAAACAGGCTGTGAGTCATTTTTCCCTTCTTTCTTCCCAGACGTTGCGCTGGAGATGGAGTGATTCATATTTTCACTGTTGCTCTGTGGTATACTGAAACAGTCGAAACAAATCTAAGCCTTTATTATCCAACAGGTAGATAGGAAACAAGAATCCAAAGGCTGGGTAGAAATCAATTTGGTAGTCTTTACCCAGATGGGTGTTTTGAAGCCACAAAAAACTCAGACATATCATTTTGCACTTCCAACTTTCCTCCTCTCCATTTTGAGATGATTAATTTCATCTGGATATCTAGAGAACAGGCAGCTTTATGTTTGATTTCATTATAAAAACAGAGAAAGAAGGAAAGATTTGCCTATCTCCATAGAAAAGTCCATGTCTTTCTCTTTTGACCTAATCAATAAGAGAAGGCGTTAAATATAATGGTTTCCAAATCTCAACTAGAAATGCCAATTTGGCCACAAAAGGTTTTGTTAAAAGGGTATGTGGGAATCCATGGGGAGGGTCATCATTATAACAATCCCCCCAGGATGGTTTGATTTCTATACCTCTGAGTCCAGATATTTGGCCTGGATTCTGTAGCCAGCCAAGGCAGTGGGAGACTTTTTTCTGAAGCAAACAGATCTCCCTGTTTCATCCTGATCTAACCTAATTCTAGCCGCCCAGCCTACACATTATATATTTCCTATTTTGAGAAAAACATTCCTGGAACAGGGAGTGGGCAGTGGACTCAATTCTATTTTCCACTAAATTAAGACACCTTACAGATAAGGAAAGCCACATTTTCTGCAACAGGGAAGAGGCAGAACACTTGCTGCAGTGAAAAAAACCACAAACCAAGAATCAGGGGATAAGAGGAAAATGGCAGATTGACTTGAGGTTAAAGGACAGCTGTAAGCTATTACAAGGCTCCCTCTGGCACCCTCTCTTATCCCTAGGCTCCATCCACATCCATAAAGACATAGTTTCCCAAAAGTAGAGCAAAATTCCACCTGTTCAAGGGCTGGCTTCATATAATCAAGGCAAGACCCTCAAGTTATAATCAGATTTCATCGACCTTTCTCCAAACATCTTTTAGCCTGGGGGCAACAAAAGCTGTCAGTCAGCATGACCAATTCACTGCTATTTATATCGGGGCTCAGTGGCCATTCTTGTGGCCACCATGGTATCCTGACCTTCCACAGAGGGAGTGCTGAGGGCAGCTCAGTTCTGTTCCTACTCAGATCGAGTTGATATACCACCTCTGGGTATTAGAACCCTGATTTGTGAGAGTAAATGGCAGGTTTTGGTTTTATTATCGGTGCAAGACAGTAAGACTTTATTTTTGCTGTTTGTATTTGTATTTGTATTCAGTCGGGGGCATCAGTGAATACACATATGAAATGTGTTCAGATAGGAAGTGAGAAGGAGAGCAACAAAGAGAAGGGAAGGGGTAAAAACTTCTTACGAAAATTTTGCAGAGTTCACAAGAGTCTAAGACGAGACTGGTTTTCGGAATCAGCACTGGTACAAATTTACCTCTTTAATGAGCCTGAGCTCAGTTTCATACAGAGAATTTTGCCTCTTCAGAAATTCAACTGAGGAAAACGCAAGCTAGATGGACAAAGCACTGAAGCTGGAGGAACAGCCTCCTTGCTAACAGAATTAACTGCCATTTATTTCATGTTTAAAGGGCCAGGCACTGTTCAATGTTAGTATGAAGTGTTGTCACTTGCAGAACACAAGCTAGTCGGTGGGACTGAAGCCCAGCTGGAATATTTACTAGCTGTGTACCCCTCAAAAATGTATTTCTGGGTTTTTTTCTCTATGTTTTTTTGTTTTGTTTTGTTTTGTTTGTAAAACGAGTGTTAGAAATCATCCCCACCTCGCAGGTTGTTCTAAGGTTGAATGAGTTGGTACACGTAAAACATTGAGCTTAGAATCTGGCACATTTCAGAGCTTATTTAAGCTCTTTCAGAGAATGTTGGGTATTACTATTATCCACTTACTAAAGGTGAAAAGTGGAGGTTTAAATGTTAAGTAACTTTCTCAAGGTCACACAGTGAATAATGGGCAAAGCTAGGACTTGAATTCAGAGGATCCATTTCCAAGGTCCCCGTGCTTAAGTAGTGAACCTTAACACCTCCCTGCCAAGCACGTTCCCCAGGACCCGTCAGCCCTCTCTGACATGGCAGGAGCAGCACAATAATGAGAGGACAATGGGTTCTTTTGACCAAGAGCTTGTGGCACACCATGAGTCTTAGAATAGAACTATGAGTCACTAAAAGGCTGGCGATGCCACAAATTTGAAGGCAGTATTAACTCCTCAATGGGAAGGGTCATTGCAGGAAAAGTTGTTGGCTGAAACTAGATTTCTCTTATGTGAAATTCAAGCATGTTTATGAAATAAAAAAAAACTCTTAAGAATTATAGGTTTAGTGAGACCATAATATTTCACCTAAAGCAAATAGAAAATATCTTTTGTGGTAGAAGGGTACACAAGTTCCTAACTAATAAATGAATTTTATACACACTGTGCCAGGTACTTTATCATATGGTATCTCACTCAATCTCTACTAAAACTCCATGAAGTTGAAATTATTAGCTTTACTTTATGGATGAGAAAATAGAGCAGTTAAATGACAAGGTCACACAATGGCAGAGCTAGAATTTGAACCCATGTCTGCCTAGCTCCAAAACCCCATGTTTTAACTATGAAAGTGATATTGCCTTCTTGCTTGTGCTGTGAGGCTCTATTTATGTACAAGAATTGCAAGTAAGGGATATTATAGATTAGACTCTCTCCTTGAACAATAGGATTACCTCAGCATGGGTTGTCACACAGAGAAGAGGCTTAATAAATCTTATTTTTCCTTCTAATCATACACTTGCACACTTTGGAATTTTGGAATTTTTGGAACCATATGCTTTGGAATTTTAAAAGACTTGTACTTCTCTTATATTCAGTAAAGCAAGGGAAGGCATTATTACTCCCACTTTATTGATGGAAATACTGAGACTTGTAAAGAGTAACTTGCTCCAATCAGAAAGTTTTTAAGTGACGTCATAGGCCTCGGCCCCTGGGCTTTTCACTATGCTTCATTCCCTGCCTGTGACAACACTGTCCAGAATAGATGATTAAAGATCTAAAAATACAATAGTTTCTACAAATATAAATGATTTATTTCAAAAGGCAAATACTCCAGATGTCTATGCTGCCATATGTAAAACGTTTTGACAGAGACAGAGTTTTGAACATGTGAGGCTCCTAAGATTGATAGGTCTTTGTAATCTTCTAAAGATGTTAATTGTTATCTTCGGGTTCCTGTTCTCCTAGATGAGCCACAAACATCACATGGTTTACAGGCTCAAGACAGCTCAATGATCAAAAGTGCCTCCAAGCTGTTGGTGGGAGGCCATGAAGCATAAAAGAGCAGCAGTGGTTGTAGCAAATGTGGTAATTGAGACAATGCATTGTGTTTGTTTCCTAACTATGATGAGATTAAAGCAAAAGCAAAAAAAAAAAAGAAAAATCAAACACAACCAAATGTCTGCCACACTGCACACAAGAGCAAGCTCCTTAGCACTGAGTTAGTTGTGCTTACATCATCCTTAGCTTTGAATTGAACACTCAAGATTCAAAAAACAACATGCCCGATTTTCCCCTTCCTTCCCACAACAGGATCACGAGAGGGGAAAGACAAGCTTGCAGGAAGGAAAAAAAAGCTTTGACTCTCCGGACATATTTATTTATGAAGGAAGAAAAATGTCCTCACTGCCACCTCTAGAAGGAGCGCACTGTGCGCCAGTTGAGAACTCCTATCTCATAATGGGCACTCAAGAAATGCTTATTGGACGAAGAGCCTGAGGCTCTCAAAGTGATGGAGATGACATCAGTCCTGCCCTGGAGGGACTTGCAATTGAAAACTTTTGACACTAAACCATACAAAAATGGACAGGCAGTCCAGATAATGCACTGAGATCTCGGAGCAATCAAATCAATATGCAGCTGGACTTTTTTAAATTTTTTACATCACTTATGTTATAGTCACAGATGCTCAATTCCAAACCACCCTATGGGTAACCTGAGTTCACAGACTATTAAAATGATGTCACAATACATTTTGAAAAATGGCCTTCAGTAACATAAATATAAAGCCATTTTTGACTGGAGATGAGAAGAATGTTTTTAAAGATCCATTAGAAGGAATTTGTGAGTCAATCTTGCATAAGATTTTCCTTTCAATTCTTTTGAAAGGTAAGTAAGATGGGCAACTAAACTAGCTTCAAGTTGGACATAAATTTGATTATTCTGGCTAGCTCAGAAGAGATCTAATGATTCTAATGGATTCTTAAACTGCCCTAAGTAGTTCTCCACACTTGCTGTGTCCACAGTCACAATGGATTCAATCATGTGCAGACGGAAAAGGAGTCAAGTTGGGGTAAAAACCCAACAGGCAATATCTGACAATTTTGCTTCCTGGTATTCTAAGGTCCGCCTCGGGAGCTAATGTTATACCCTAAGGTGCCTTTGTGTCCCTTTATGTTAACTTCCTAAAATTTCTCGTTCTTCTTCTGCAGCATTTATATGATACCTTTCAATGGAAACCCACTGCCTTTCAATGGAAACAATCACTTAGGATTATTTTCTATTGTCTGAAACTCTTCTTGTGAAAGTCTTCTGGGACTGCGGCACAGAGCTACTTACATCTCAGCGAAAAGCCCTAAAACATAAAGAGAGAAATGAGCTTGTAAATGCAGTCTGGAGAGGTCAGACTAAATATTTTGTTAAAAGTGGTCTCAGGAGTAATATTTGTTCATGAGGCAGACGTGAACATTTCCGCTAAGAATCAATCGCGGACCCATTTGCACAATGCTTAGTGTTCAAAGTGTTTCTGTGCATTTATCCCACCTTGCGCACTCTCTCTCTAAATAAATATCGGCGGGCTGTCTGTATTTCAAAATGCTTCTGCCAGCCGTGTTGTTATCCTTGCCTGAGAGTGGAGCTGAAAAGACCAATGCATTGCTCTCTCTCCTCTGTACCCTGTTCCCGTCGTGGCTCTTCTCGCTGTGCCTTGTCTCTCTGCCTTTGACTCCACAGGCTGTCCACTGCTCTGAAGCCTTCGCTCAGAACGAGCCACCCCATTTCTGCTGGCTAGACCTCCAGGGCCATGTCTGCTGATTTTGTTTCCCAATATTCCGAAGCCCTGCAGACCCTATGATGGGACCCTGAAGGCCCTATACATTATATCTTCTGCCCGACACCTGTACGTCTGTCACTGGTCTCAGCACAAATCTTGCGATTGCTGCCTTTACCTCTATTCCATACCTATTGTAGCCAGTGGAATGTGTTACAGCAAATGATGCTTCAAAAGAGAGGGAGTACGGCATAATGGAAAGAGCATGGACAGACCTTTGTTAAATTCCCTGCTGGGCTGTTTACCAGGCAAGTTAATCAACCTCCTGAAGCCTCAGTTATCTTGTATGTAAAAAGAGTAATAATGCCGGGTTCAAATAAGTGTTATCTAGATCGAAATAATACCTGGAAAGGGCCTGGCTCATATTAAGCATGCTATAGGATAGCCATTGTTATTCAATTCTGATAAAAACTGGCAAGTGCTAGGAGCAGGTATCACATTACTCAGGAAGCCAGAGTAACAAACATTCTGTGGACTCCAGACAATTTGGCAGGGAGCTTGAACCCGTGCTCACTCTGCCCATCCAACATTTGAAAAACAGGCTGATCTTTTTTATTGGCTTTTGGGATTTCTCCCTGTCTCTTAGTACATCCTTGGACAGTGTGCTAGCTAGTAGCAGAATTCAGTGATAGATTTATGACAACGTGTTGCTGATGGAAATCGTTGACTGGGGCAAGCTGGAATATGACCCCTTTCTCCTTCAAGTTTATCATCAATCAATGGTGCTCTGCCAAGTCTACAAAGAAGATCTTAATCTCTTTTTGCTCTTACACTTAAAGAAAAGATTAGGCAGCAATCACATTTCTGCCCAGTAAGTTTGCAAGGACTTTCCAGCACCTGGAACAAGAATGGGCACCTGGTAAACACCCAATAAGCACTAGATGTAGGAAAAAATGAGAGAATGACTTCTGTGACACTTGATGTCCTACCAAAAGCATTTCCTGTGGATCTGGAAGCATTAGTGTTGCCCACAAGTTCCTCTTTACATTGTCACATGTTTGAACATAACTCGGTAAGATAATATTGGAACTCATCTGGCTCCATTTCACTCCATTGATAGTCGGTCACTAGCGATACTTACATGAATGATTGCACCTGAGTAAATGTCAAGACACTCAAAATTCAAACTGAATAGGGGCCTTCATGGTTTGCCCGTCTCTGTCCTTCCTGCACACCTACAGTATCAGCCACGTACCAGAGCCCACAACCACTTTCCCACATTTCATTCTAAAGACACATTGTGTTTCCCACGTGCCTTTAAGGAATCATTCTTGATCTCAGCCGTAAAATTGGAAAGCTGCATAACTGACAAGATGATCCCCGAAGGCAGCTGAAACACGGGGTAGATTGAAACCGACAGTTAATTTGTAGCAGTAAAAAATAATGATATCATCATAAAACAAGTTTAAGATCAGACTGGGCTCAAACACTCTGTGCCCACAGAATATATAGATGGGTATTGTCAAGCTTAAATAACAAAGCAAAACAAAACTGAGCCTCCCAGCTTCACCAAGCCCAATTTGTTTGCTTTTTTTGTGGTACGCTATCACCATCTGCTGGCTGCAGCCAATAAAATGCCTAGCATTCCCTAAGCCCTGGAATATTCCATTCTGCAGACTGTTGTTAATCACTATGCACAAGGAAACATATTTTTAACCTCGCAATGTCATTGAAATGGCACAAATAAATCAGATCTTCCTAGAACACCAAATAAATGAAAGAGCCCAGAAGACTAGATATTGCCAAATGCGCCCCAGTTTGCTCTGCCTGAAAGCTGCGCTTGCTGGGTGCGTAAGTTCTAGCACATTCTCTTTTTATTCCAGAGCTCCCTCCTTACACGCATTCACTTTCTGACTTCCTCCTCTCCAGCTGCCTCCTCTACAGGCATCCTACACAGCACAGCAGTGATAGGCAAAGCAGCAGCTCTCAGCTAAAAACAGCCTCCTCCTGGAGATCTTAGAGGAAGAAAACCACTGACACTTGTCCTCTTCAAGGAAAGGAAAGCCCCAGTGGGATCAGCAAGAAGAGAATGGATATTGTTTGTTCCCAAAACTATGAGAGCAATATTTTAGCACGGCTTCCTCAGGGTTAAATGCCTTGTTTTTTGCCTGTTTTTCCTAACTCAGCAACAAGTTAGGAATCCTTTGGAGGGAGAAAGGATAGAGTCTTTATAAGTAAATAAAATCTAGCCACCTATCAAACCCTACCCGTTTTATCTAATGTGTTATTCTAGACTCTCTGTAACTCACATCCCAGGCCTCTGAATTCTCAACCATCCTGAGGACAAAGAAGGCTTTAGGAAATATTCCTTCTTCACCATGACTTCTTTTTTTTCTTTTGCTTACCTGAATTTAATATTTTTATTCAATGAGTGCATAATAGTTGCATAGTAAAACAATTTATAAAAATCCTTCAAATTTTCATCAATTTAGAAAGTTTTTCTGTCACTCGTATTTTTACAATCATAACGAGGCAATAGTTGCTCTCAAAATATCTAGTTCTTACTGAGCAGTGATGTAAATGCATCACGAGGTGTCTTCCCTGGAGAGATGACCACAGCCTAGTGCAGCAGGAATGAGTGACCCTCTCTAGCTGTTACATGCATCTATGATGACCAGGCTGTCCCAGGTAGAAGGGCATAAGGATTCTATACACAAAACATACTGGGCTGAATTAGTTTCCTCCCGAACAGTATCATCCTTGCATTTATCTAAACAATTAGGTTACTCGCCTAAACATTCTGATATGTGAACTTTAGTTCAAAGGCATTCTATATTTTCTAACTGATGCTGCAATTTCAGAAAGATACCACCTCTAGGTTATAGTTACAAAGTAAACCCCTATAGAGCAATAGGACCTCGACCAAAACGTTCATTTAAATTCTTTTCTTTTGTACAAATGACCGGTGAATATGTTTTTAAATATTCAATGTCATCAAAATAATTAACATCAATTATCCTAAAATAAAATAATAATGAATATTTTTTTCTTATCAACTAGCAAAGGATTTTTAACAAATAATAATACTCACTGTGGTCAAGGAATAGGAAATGGTACTTTATTCACTACTATCAGGATTATAATTTTGTGCAACCCTCCAGAGGCTAATTTGGCATTGTTTATCAAAAAACCCTTTTTTAAAAGTGTATATACCCTGTGGTTTATACATTCCAGCACTAGAAATTTATCCTAAAAGAATAATCATGGTTGATGAATGCAATATCACAACCTTGTTTCTAATAAGGGAAGCTTTTAGTATTCTGATATGGTAGGCTGAATAACGACCTCCCCCAAAATGTCCACATCCTTATCCCCAGAACCTCTGAATATGTTACGTTACATGGTAAGAAGGATTTTGCAGATATAATTAAGTTAAGGATCTTGAGATGGGAGATTACCCTGGACTATCTGGATGGGTGAATGTAATCACGAGGTTCCTTATAAGAAGGAGACAAATAGGTCAACAACATAGAAGGTGATGGGATAATGGATGCAGGGGTTGGAGTGATGATCTTTGAAGATGGAGGATGGGGCTGTGAGCCAAGGAATGTGGTGGTCTCTAGAAGCTGGAAAAAGCAAGGAAACAGAACTTCCACCTAGAGCCTCCAAAAGGAATGTAGCTGTAATTTTAGACTTCTGACTTCCAGAACAGTAAGATAAAAAACTTGTGTTTTTTTAAGCCACTAAGTTTGTTACAGCAGCAATAGAAAACTAATATACCAGGTACCAAGCAATAGAGAATTTGGCCAGTTTAGGATTCCAAAAGCCTTGTTGTACTTGAAGGTCTGAGCTATGAAAGAAGTTTTGTTTTTTTTTAAATCCAGTGTTTTTATTTTGATGATAATTTAAAAAAAAGTCAATGTAAATGTATTCTGGACCATCTGGTAGAACAACTTATAACTAACATTTGTGCTATGATTTCAATGCCCAAGTTTGTGTTTGTGTTTATAGTCACATCAGTAGTGCCAAGGGTAGGCCAACGTCACAGAGCACTCTAAGAACAAAGACATCATGGCAGTCCAGAGAAGAGTTGTGGGAGGAGTTATCACTTGGCAAATAGCTGTCATTGTCACATTCACACTATGAGTAGCTGTGTTTGTATCTAACGAGCATAAGTTTAGGGGCTGGCCCCATGGCGTAGTGGTTGAGTTCAGTACACTCCGCTTTGGCAGCTAGGATTTGAGGGTTTGGATCCTGGGCAAATGCCTACACCACTCATCAACCATGCTGTGGCAGCCACCCTCATACAAAATAGAGGAAGACTGGCACAGATGTTAGCTTAGGGCTAATCTTCCTCAAGCAAAAAAAGAGGAAGATTGGCAACAGATATTAGCTCAGGGTAAATCTTCCTCAGCAAAAAAAAAAAAAAAAAAGAATAAGTTTAGTAGTGAAGAATTTTTGTTTAAACTTTTATTAGTATTATATTTTGAGATGCACCATTAAATTGATTGACCCATGAAAATAATAGATCACTGGTTTAAAATGAGTTTATTATCAGAAGGAAAAATAATGATGATGACATTAAAGATGATTCAGATGATGGTCCATCAGGCTCAAATTCAAATGAACCATGCCAAGAAAGAAAATATAAAACATTTATCATCCTGCTATTAAATATCAACTACCATCTTAAATGACTGTTAGTATTTTAATTCTATTAATTTTATATCTAAATTAAAATGTAATTTTTGTGTTGGTTTTATAGTTGTAGACAAGTTAAGATTATGAAGAATTAATCCTAATTTTATATTTCTACATAGAGGGGTAACAACATAATAAGAATAATATAAATCAACCCTGGAGGGAGCACGAGAATTTACTTTTCCTTTGAAAAGGATCCATATATTTGCTCAAGTCTGAGAAACATAGAGTTAATTAATTATGGTACCTCCTTCTGCCTTCTGATGGAATACCGTTCAATCATTAGAAATGATATTGTAGAGTAACATTTAATGAAATGAGGAAATGATCAGGATATACTGGTAAAATTTAAAAGTAGTTACAAACTGTAAGATTCCCATGTCAAAAAAGAAAGAAGAAAGTAATTTCTATACACAAGAAAATGAGTAGAAGGATATACAACTAAATGGCAATGTATTGCTGGTTTTATTTTCCTTATGCCTTTCGGTATTTTCAAAAATTTCTAGAACAAACATTATAGTGAGAAAATAGAACTTTGAGAAGTAAACCTGGAAGTAAAACACTATTTTTCTTGGCCCTGGCTCCAGAGTGTTTAAAAATTGAAATGACAGATTTGTTTCTCAAACGCTGGAAAACAACTTTGCTGAAGATAGCCTATGCTCCCTAGAAGAAGAGTGGAGTGTCAATGAAAAATTCAACAAATCCATCATTTGTCCCCTGAACAATTGTAAGAAGTACATATATATACATATACACACATATATCTGTGTATATGTATGCATATATATGTATCTATAAAATTATTCTTCGGGAAACCTGTCTACTTAATATTTAAAGTATTTAATTAGTGCTAAATCATTTTCCTGGTGAGAAGTTTGGGAGACTCCTTTTCGTTAACTGGGCTGTCCCACATTGTTTTATTCTGTTCAGCTAATATTTTAAATCCATGAGTTTTTGAGAAATTATGTATCCCTTCTCATATTTTTAAGTTGATTTCTAAAACTTTTACTATAAGTTTAAATTATTGCAGAGAATGTATTTACCACCACATTTTATATTGATACACGCTTTAATCACATATTTGTCAAAACTTTGGAGCTGAAAAAATAATTTATTACATTTATAGAAGATGTCTGCCATAGAACTAATTGGCAAAGCTTGTCTTCACTGTCAAACCAATCAACCAAATCAGACTTCCTTTCTAACAGAAAATGTCTGACTTCCTTGTTTATTTTAATAAACATGTTAAATCACATCTTGTACTTCCTTACCTATAAATTCTAATTCCTTAGGAGATAGACAGAGACAGAAAGACATGAGTTTGTTGCTGTAATAATATGGAAATAAGGTGCAGCAGGCATCAATAATTCTTATCAAAGCTTCCTCTGCTTGGCTCTTACAGGAGCCTCCCTCAGGAGCCCCACAGTCTCCAATATCACTGTTATACACTACAATAAAATGAGAGATTAGGTTAAGATTAGACGCACGATTTTCTTTTTTTTTTTCATTTATTTATTTTATTTTTTTTTTGGTGAGGAGATCAGCCCTGTGCTAACATCTGCCAATCCTCCTCTTTTTTGCTGAAGAAGACTGGCCCTGGGCTAACATGCGTGCCCATCTTCCTCTACTTTATATGAGACGCAGCCACAGCATGGCTTGACAAGCAGTGCATCAGTGCGAGCCCGGGATCCCAACCGGCGAACCCTGGGCCACCACAGCGGAGCGCGCGCACTTAACCGCTTGCACCACTGGGCCGGCCCCAGACGCACGATTTTCTTACATAAAATAATGGAGAGTGATTGTGAAAGGACAGCGGGGAAGGGTAACTGGCCCGCCACGGCCATTCTGTCTGGGACATTAGTTTTAGGAAAAAGTCCATGTAGAGGCTGAGGATCTGAAAGTTGATTCCCTTAAAGATATCCATGACTTTGTAGCCCCTGCAAAGTCCTGTGTACTTCCAGGTTTGCGTGTCTCCTTGTTTGAAAACTGCTATTTTGAACCCAAACAAGATAAACAACTAAAAATAGAAATGGATTTATTAAGTCAGAATACTAGCCTTGATACCAGAGCTTATAGTACAGTCATCGGCCACATACCGGGCATTTCGGTCAACGATGGACCGTCCGATGATGGTGCCATAAGACTAGTACCACATAGCCTGAGTGTGTAGTAGGTGATACCATCTAGGTTTGTGTAAGAACATTCTGCGACGTTCGCACAACCACAAAATCGCCTGACAACACATTTCTCAGACCATCTCCCTGTTGTTAAGTGATGCAGGACTGTACAAAATACTCATGAGAACATGTAGGATCACCTCTTTAAATGACTTTGAAGTTTTTCCTCAGATAAGATACACCTTTTGAAGATAAATCATGCAGACAAAATTCTCACAATCGTAAAGTCTCAGGCTTTAACATAAGACAATGCCTCTGAATTACCCCAAAATTCCAGTGATTAAAAAAAATCTGTTCTCCAGGACTTGGACAATTCAGCTTTTGGGATGAATATGTAAATTATTTAGTTATGATCCCCATTTATCTTCTCCCCATCCCCATGCTTGGATTTCCATAGTATACATAAAGCCTTCGTTAGGTTGTAGTCTACAGGGTAGTAATTATTGTGATTAAATTGAATTTAATCTACCAGCAAATTTTTTTAGTGCATACTCCAGGAAGGCACTGTTCTAGATTGTAAGAAATGTGTTACCAAATCCCTTCTTAATGCCCATGAAATAGAGAAAGTGACTAGTTGTGGATAAACCAATGATACCTTGGTATTACATAATAGCATCTTACTCCTTTTGAACTTAGAACATTATAACAAACTACTCCCATTCAGTAAATCTGTCTAAAGTTAGCTTAACTTTGAAAAAAAATTTATCTACTGAGTCTCCTACATCTCCCCATCCACACTCCCCCACCCCCTTCTTTCTAGATTAGAAGCAGAGGGCTTCTTTGTCTGCCTGCTGGAAACCACCAGCAGCCCAACTAGCATCAAGAGGATTCTCTCTATCTTTGTACCTACTTTCCTTGCCTACCCTGCCTGTAATCTTGTCACTCTTGCCAACACCCTCTGTAGTCCACCAATAATGGCCTTCTTTCTCCCCAGTCCCAGGAATTTTCATAAGCTGGCCTCTTTCTGGAATATTCCTCTCCCTCCCACTCCCCGACTAAACCACTCGCCCTTCAGATCCCAGCACAGTTGAGAGGCTCCTGTTCTGCGCTCCTGCAGAGCCTTGAACTTCTGATCTCAGTTCATAATTATATTTTTGTTTCTTCTATTATTTGATTAACGTCCATCTCTGTCACTAGCCTTGAAACTACATGAGGGAAGAATCTGTGAATATTTTGTCATCATTGTATCTTTACGGTGCCTGAAACCTAGAAGAAGCTAAATAACTATTTGTTAACTGTTTTGTATGGTCTGAGCCTGCTTGAGAAACCCCAGATCCAGATCATCAAAGTAGACTCAGAAGGACAACTCGCTGAGTATGGTCTCCAGTCCTAACCATTGCCTTGCAAGGTCTAGGGAACCTGTGAGGTATGCGATGTTCCAGAGGACTTTTTCAGAGACCTGCCTGGTCAATAGGGAGCCAATGAGATGGAAACTGAGAAATGTGCTTCCTGAGTGGTCTGGGACCTACAACTGCTGTCTCCTGGCCTCAAGACTCTTCAATGATCCTTTCTCTGGGTCCTCTCCAATTGGGCGTGTTTCATCTGTCTTGTTCACTCCTAAATCACAGGCACCTAGCAGACTGCCTGCAACCCAATAGGTGCTCAATAGACATTTATTGAATAAATCAGTGAATCAATGACTTGATTCTAAGCCTTGACCTAAGTCTCCCCTTGAGTAGAAAGCTCCCTGAAACTGCCCAGAAGCATAAGTATTTGGCACCTATGTACTATTTGACATCTTTCCACATTAATCTCACTCTCCTTTTTTTAATCACCATTTATTTTTTCTTCTTGACTCATTAGTTTCCACATATAAACTGCCATTTCACTCTGAGAGGTTGACAGCAACATAACTTAAGTTGACCAAAAGAGCTTTCCTTTTCTCATAACCCAAAAAAGCAAAGATGAAAAAAAAAACTGTCCCACTCTTTTCTCAGCCAAATGTGCCTTTGAAAGATTTGATTTTTGAGCCCAGAATCCAACTCTCTAATTATCTAAACAATTCCACGAGAACAAAATACCATATTTACATATGCAAAGCAAGAATGAGGAATTAGAATACTTAATTTATTCACACAATCGAACGTTGAAACAACTACAGATTCAGATACTATTTTTTGCAAATTCTCATCTCCAAAGTGGCCTTATGACCTACTTCTTTACACAGCATCGTGGTCCTCAATATCTTATCTCCAAACAATTGATATTTTAGGAACTTAATTTTTAGGTAAATATTTGGAATATGTTTGCAAATTGAGGTTCCATAAGCAATGTTGTTAACTTACATGCCTCTCTTAAAAATGAGGTCCTTGGTTTGCAAACATTTTGTTTTAATACCTAGGTGAGGAACAGGGAGGAAGCTGCATTGATGGCTTAATAGCTTTTTCTTCCTGGGTAGGCTCATTTAGGATGAAAGTGATTATTTCGGAATCCATTTCATTCTAAGCAAATGTCTCCACCCCGGGAAAATAAAACAGAGCAACTACTGGCTAGCTTCTGAGCAATTATTACCATTTTATTCAATGTTCTTCCTTATTACTCTCAATAGTTTAAATAAATATCTATAGTAGTCCCCATCCTCCTTGTAGACCCATATAAAACATACCTCATTCAAAAAAAACATATTCTAATGAAATTATAACCTTTCTTCAGTCTTTCTAGGTCAACATTTAATGCTCTCCTTTTCTAATTTTACACCAGTTCATAGCAGAGTTAAGGTCCAACTCCATCCTGGAATGACACATTTTCCACTCAGCCATCTCATTGTAGTTTAATGCTGAGCATCATTCCTAGAGGGATGTCTCCCATGAGGTCTCCTCCCAGCCCATAAACACCCCTAATAAACACTCCAACCTGTCCTGATCTACCTTCTCATGGCACATTAAATGAAATTATCTGTAAAATAAGTTAAAGAGATAATGGAGTGGTGACTAAGAAACTTCTAATAAACGGAAAAATTAAAATATAATAATTAACATTATGCTTGGACCTTTGAGTTCATTTCTTTTCCCCAGTTTCACTTTTCTCTGCAAATCTAAGAATCAACCTTTCTTTATTTCACTAAGATTGGCTTAAAAGCTTAAAACCTCCCTTCTGCTAGTTATCAAGGGAATCCAGGAAATAGCTAATTGAAAGACTTCACATTCTTTTTTTTTTTTCCAACTGGTTGCATCATTTTGTCCTTGTTCAAGGACTAGCCTCTGAAAGCACAAGGTCAAGCTGTGCCAGTGTGTCGTGTACACACCCAGACAGCGGCAATATTCCACAGGCTTGGGGAAGAGGCAGGAGGCATTCTTTACTTGGTGTGCACACTACAGATACCGGAATTCTGACTACAATCATCAAGTGTGTCAACTTTGCCATGATACCTAGCTATAAAAATACCCGGAGAGATTCGTTATTATAACCCTTTAGGGAGGTAATAAAAAGGATGTATTGGGAATCACAGAGCCTGCCCCGTAGAGTAAAAATTACAGGTGGGTTACCCTGCAGCTGATTATAAATAACATATTTAAATAATACATTTGGTTCTAACATTTATTTTAAATTCTCCCTTACTAGGATTAGCAAACACTTGAACCATGATACCAAAGGAAGCCTCTCTAGTCCATCCTCAAAAGACATCTTCTTGCACTCTGAAAATTGTGCCGATCGCCTTCTGAGGCCCCATCCCGGGATGGTCACTATCTTGTATGGGTCCTAATTGCACAAAATTGTTGCTCTAAATGTATTTGAAGGAGATATTGTTTTTCTCCAAGAAGCTCTGTTAAATTCTGTACCCTTTACCAGTTACTTATTTCCAGGGTTAATGACGTCACTCTGCAGATTTCTGTACGCGAGTCTATAAGACTGTCACCCAGATCTTTGGGATTTGCCTCATCCTTCTTTTTGCATTATGTCGCTCTGGGCAACTGAGAAAGGTGGAAAAGGAAGCAGGCAGGATTATTTACTCAGTTCTTTTGAGTGGGTTTGGTAAAAGCCGAAAATAATCCCGCGTTGGTCAGAACTGTGACCTCTGCGATCTTCTTCACAACACTTTTGCCCTTAAAATGCTTCTACCTTTTGGCACAGTAATTCTATTTTTGTGAATATATCCTAGAGAAATAATGTAAAATATACAAAAGCCCAAAGATACTAATAAAAGTATATCATTTTAATAGAAAAAATATAAATATGCCATATAGCCAATAATAAAAGAATGATTAAGTAAACTATAAGATATCCATTACAAATCATGTTTGCAAAAAGTTTAAAATAACATACAGGTGTATATGATATAATATTATAGATTTTAAAAATCTCTGTATGTACACTGTATTAGTTTCCTATTGCTGCTGTGAAAAATTACCACAAACTTAGGGACTTAGTATAAATGCATCATTTCACAGCTCTAGAGGTCGGAAATCTGAAATGCATCTCAGTGGACCGAAAACAAGGTGTCTTCAGGACGGCATTCCTCCCAGATGCTCTAGGGGAGAATCCATTTCCTTGCTTTTTCCAGCTTCTAGAGGCCACCTGCATTCCTTAGCATGTGGCCCTCTTCTCCAGCAAGCTGCCATCATTCTGGTTTTCCCCTTTTCTGCCTTCCTCTCCTGCTTTTAAGGACCTTTGTCCTAAATAATCCAGGATAATCTACCTATTTTAAGGTCAGCTGATTAGCAAGCTTAATTCCATCTGCAGTTTTAATTTCCCTTTGCCATGTAGCCTCACATATTAAGATTAGGATGGGGATATCTCGGGGGGGTGGGGGGGGCATTATTCAGCCTACATACACTGTGCAAGAGAAACAAACCAAACAACCAAACAACACTAAAAACAAAAATGAACAACAACAAAACTAAGCATAGAAAATCTAGATGAAAATATGCCAAAATGTTTGCATTGCTTAGAAGAGTTGTGGGTTATTGTCTCCCTGCTTTTCCATGGTTTCCAAATTTTATCTTTTCCATGATTTATTATTCTCTAAATATTAATAAAATTATTATTTTGATAATGGAACAAATGTCTTACCAAAAAAAAAATTTCTTAAATCCCTGTGGCTACAGTAGCCTAGAATTTTAATCTTTTACCTTTTTACACAAATTTTCTCATTTGCAAATAACCGACTAGTTAAAGGGAATGAAAGAATAATAAGGGCAAAAAGTTATTGATTAGTACAATCCTCCCTGAAAATTTATAGTAACACCAACCTCTCTGACTCAGAGAGCTCACCATTGGGTGTCAATTTGTAGCTATATGTCTTATCTTCCCAATTAAAACCAAACAATTTAAGAGCAAGCATGAGCCATATTTTTTATTGTCAAATTGTTAGAGTGTTTAAAAGAAGGTATAATCATGATCCTTATACAAATGTAAAATGAACATGTCAAAGATTTTATTTAACTCAATAATTAATGAGGAAACCAGTAGGATGTTACAACCTATTCAGAGGAGAATTTAAAGTACCATACATATATAATCAGATAAGGAATTCTGAAATAAATTTACAACTAGATGCCTATTCACAGGGCTATAATCAATTTCATTCCACCAGACACAATTTACATTTCCATGGACAAGAATCATTTGCATTATTATCGGTTCTCTACAACTTAGAGAGTTAAAAAATAGCTAAAGACAATGAAAATCAGAGATAACCCAGAAGGTCATGCTAGCCAAGACACTCGAGATTCTCTTTTTTCTTTTCTTTGTTGTTTTTTTTGGCCCATTTCAGTATTTCACAATTTTTCCTGACAATACAGTACCTTACATAGTACTTTGTATGCAGTAGTAGACAAGGGGTTTGATAAATTTGGGGTTTGAATGTTTGATTGAAAGATCAATTCTGTCCTAACTGCACTAGTTGTATTAGAATACCAGTCATTCCACTATTCTTTTTCTTTGTCTGAGGCCCCTCGTTCTTTGCCCTTTTGTCCTAGCTATGCTTAAGTTATAAGCAGAATGTTTCTGACCTCTGGGTTTAGCCGCACTTATTAGGAGATATTGCAGGAGAGTGAGTACCTGATACTGAATTATAATGCTAGCTTGGTACAATTATGACAAGAAGTCATCTCAGGCCTCACAAGTCAGAAGTAATAGACTCTCCCCATCTTGAGCAGGAAATTACATGGCCCTGAAAAAGAAAACACTCCAGAGATGGCTGGGTGGCTGTCAGCATCCTGGCCTGAAATCTAGATTTCAACAAGATCTCCCTCAGGTCTTCCAAAGTTAAAATAAGCCATATGTTTTTCAAAAAGTTTAAAGATTTTCTTTAAAAATCTTCATTTTTAAAGAATCCATTCCCATAACCTCAGCAGAGAATTGTAAAAGTAGATGGACTTTTCCTTCAGGGATAGAGAAATTAAATAGCTTAAGAACTCTTGGTCTAAGGCCATGATATTTTCTAGATGGGTAAAGAGGCAGAAATTAAGTGCAATTAGAATTCCAACTGAAGTCATCAAAATATGAACACTAAACGGAAATCAAAAATCTATAAAATATTCCAGTTACCCATACCAAAAACTTTTTAAAAAAATAACTATTGTATTTAAAGAAAACAGATGTATAGAGAGATATCAAGGCAATCTTGTAACTGGTGTCACAGACAGTCAACTCTGGTACCCTTGGATGCACAGAAAACCAGATCAAACCAAACGAGATAAGATGCCACACATCTTGCCAATTAAAATCCTGGGGCCGGCCCCATGGCTTAGCGGTTAAGTGCGTGCGCTCCACTACTGGCGGCCCGGGTTCGGATCCCGGGCGCGCACCAATGCACTGCTTCTCCGGCCATGCTGAGGCAGCGTCCCACATACAGCAACTAGAAGGATGTGCAACTATGACATACAACGATCTACTGGGGCTTTGGGGGGAAAAAAAGTAGGAGGATTAGCAATAGATGTTAGCTCAGAGCCGGTCTTCCTCACACACACACACACACACACACACACACACACACACACAAAATCCTGAACAATTTAAAGTGCAGAATGATCTATCCACATTAAAACAAAACAAAGCTCCATAATCATTTATAATTACCCCTCAACCAAAGCAATTTTGTGATCTGAAAAAAGACATATATTGAAAAAAAAAAAGCTTGGCATCCCACCAACAATCAGCCAGCATCTTAGCACCCATTCAGATAGCATCCTCCACTAACAGTCATAGTAATTCTTCTCATTCCAGTGTTTGCATGCACGTAAATCAGAGTTAGGTGAATTTACAACGTTCTGTGAACTGTCAGACATGGAGCAGCGAGCAGATTGTCTTAAGTGATACAGGATTCATGCCTTAGAGCAGCACATAACTCTCCGAGCCAGTGGACTACATTCCAGATGTACCTTCCTCAGTCTTCTTCCATTTCCATAAACTGATGAGTTTATGTGTGACATTTTAAAGATTTGATTTTTTTACTGTTGCCTGATTTTAATTCTAAGTGAATCTTGTACCTTAGATCAGGGGGAGGAAACCGCATGCAGTCTTTTTAAATGAGGTCTGAATTTTTTTAAGACCAAAGCCCCCTTGGTGCAGAGGCAGCATGTCGCCATGTTCCCTTAGAGTGCCACCATTTAACTCTTCAAGCTGCAGTGTCTGTGGGCATTTGAGCTCTTTCGCTCCCTGCTTCGCCTACCGTTTCCAGGTGCACTTCAAACAGACTGAGAAAGATCGCCCCTCGACCGCCTGCACTTCAAGCCTCTCCTGCACATAGGATCTAAGCAGCTGCCACATTAAACAGGAACCCATGGGTCAAGATCCAAACTGAGAGGGAAAAGGTAGCAAGCAGACCTGAGCCAGGGGTAATTTATGATTAAGTTAATGGAATTCTAATCAGGCTTATAAGGCCCTGAAGTATTTCCTGCAATGGCTTGTCATGAAGATTTTATTCAAGGAAAGCCAGAGTGCATTAGATGGGGGTCGTGTAGTCTGTTGTCACACAGACTCATGTTTATATTCCCTCTTTTACAATCAAGCAAACTCTTAAAGGCAGAAAGGTAATGTGAACCACTGAAGGAAAAGAACACAGCAATCTGTTCAGACCCAATGTGGTCCTGGCTCAGGGGACATCTGGGTAATAGTTCAATTTCTCCTGATTTACAAAACAGATTGTTATCCACCTAAATAATGTCTAATAAATGCACCAAAGAATATTTCTGGTCTGCTGTCCAGGGCCTTTTAAGAGTAGAATTGCCATTAGAATTAAAAACTTCTCAGAATTAAAAATAGAATGTTATTAAAAGTAAGGACCCCTACTTAATTAAGCATGCCCACTCACAGGCATTGAGCAGTGTCCTGTGCAGAGCAGGGGGAGAGATGAAGACCACTTAGTGAGTCACCGGTGTGACAGAGAGTGAGCCTTCATTAATTCAGGGGGGAGAGATCAGGCCACTCGTGTGATGGGAGGAGTGCGGTGTTCATGGAGGCAGCCTGAGCAATCTATTCTGAAGTGTTCTGGGCTGGAAAAAATCTCTCAAGAGAGAGGAATAGAAAGTAGTGTGCTTATTAAAAAAATAAGACAAGAGTCAAAGATAAGTCCATGTTCAGACTCACTTTCACACTTTTAGATTTAATTAGCTTATTAGGATAAAATCATATTCGAAATGCAACAGCTTAAAAAATCTTTGGGGGCCAACTTTCACACTTATATCACTTCGACTTGGACCCTCCTCGACTTGATTTACTGACATCTCATTACTTTTATAATTATCCAAACAATGTATGCAGGACCTGTGTGTGCCTGCTGATTTTCCAGCCTGCAAACTGACACTCGAGGTCTTGGGTTTCGTGACCTTTGCCACTCTGGCCACATCCAGCTACTTTCCTTTGATTCTCTCCTTGGAAAAGATTTCCAGGCTTATTGATTCCCTCCTATCTCTTGACCCTCCAGTTCAGCAATTGCAAAATGAGCTAACTTTGAAAAAAGAAGGCTTTGATAATGATGCCTAATAATATTTATCTCTCATGGAGCACTGTATGAAACGTAAGAACCCTTTGAGGAAAGTACTGTTCATACCTCCATTTCACAGATGAGAAAACCAAGACATAGAGACAGTGATAATTTTTCGGGGCCATGTAGTGAAGCCTGAATTTAAACCAAGGTCTCTCTGACATTAAAAAGCCCCTGTACTTAACCTCTTCACTGGCACTCCATGACTGACTATGCTACATCTTCTTGTCTCAGTTTTCTATAAATTTGAGATGCCTATTTAACTTTTGAACAATAAATAATTTTTATAAACCCTGTCCTGAAAAAATAAGTATTGCCCAGCATCCCTCTGTGCTTAATATATTTATAACAAGAGCAATGACGAATGATGATAATGCAGACTTGCATAGAAAGGACAAATTGTTCTAAATTGCAGGATGCGTTCATCAGTCAGCATGATTAAACTGTCCTCACTTAAAATAATGCTCTTCACTCCCTCTTAGTCGTGCCCACTGCACCCAACTGTTACCAACATTTGGAAGAGCACCTCCAGCTTAACAAACTCAGGGTTTTCCTGGAAGAAAATTTCCTTTGGAAATACATCACAGAAATCAAAGAAAACATGTGCTATTTTTTAGGTCCGTGATTGGTCTATTTTAAGCCCTGTGGGCTTGTGTTAATCTGGTTTGTCAAAGTATCTTGAAAAATAAAGGATAAGGCTTTAATAAAAAAAAAATGTATATGCTGGAGATAAGAGTACTACTCAGTTATGATTGACAAATTAAAATCATTATTAATCATTTAATAATGTAAATTACATTGATCCCGTCAGAATAAGTGACTAAGAAATTACAGCATATTCAGGTTGCAATTTTATTGTTCTTGTTTTGTTTCTTAGTTCTTTTGTGGAGTGGGGAGTGTCGGTGATTAACCACTATGTAACTAAAGAGAAACAAAAAAAACAAACAAGGAACATATTATCCCTAGATAATATTTTAGATTGCAACTTTATCATTTCCTTGACAATTCCTTGAGACATTATGAGCCTCATTTTATAGATAAGGGATTCAAACTCAGAAGGTTTAAGTAATTTCCCCAGGATACCCAGGCAGAAGGAGTTGGGTAAGAATTTCAACCGTAATCTCTCTCACCTCATCTTTTGCACCTGCTGGCACTTCTCCCAAGAAAGATCATAATGCCCTCTCCCCATCTCTATTTTTGCCTGGATAATTCTTACTGGTCTTTCAGGACTCAACTTAGATGTTTTCCAAAGGAAGCCTTCCCTGAACCCCCAAGTCTAGGTGGAGCACCTCTTATATGTGTCCTCATAGCACTCTAGGCACACCACCACCTGGCACAGCACTTTTCGTGGTAGAACATAGTTGCCTATTTTCTTGTGGGTCTTCTCCCTCCCATCCCCAACCACTGGCTGTAAGTATCTTAATTGCTGGGGACTATGGTTTATTCAGTATTCTATCCCCAGGGTCTAGCACAGTGCCTAGCATATCAGAGGCATTCCTCTGAATAGGAATCAATGGTTAAATGAATGGACATCGACTCCAAACCCGCATACCCTGCTGCCACAGGTCAAGTGGCTTCTCAGTCTGCAGCACACCGCCTCTGAGCTCAAGTGCGTGGCAGCACTGAGCACAGGGCCAACGGGAAGTCGGCATTCAGTCAGCGTTCTCATTAGTTAAAGCCAGGTAGAGTACCCAAGGGTCTGAGTCAATTATATCAGAGAAGGGCGTGAGCTTTCTCATATTTCAAATCAATTAAGACGTTGTCAATAGCACAGCAGTTTAGTTCTGTTATTGAAAACACAATTATTTCCTCATTATTTAAATGGAAGGAAAGGATGAACTGCATGTGGCTTACTTAGCAGTGGTACAACTACAATGCTATTTTCTAAAATTCAATCGAAGTAGATAAGACAAAAGACTACTAAGACTAAACAAAAGAAAATAAGCTCTCCTTTTGGTTTTTTAGAAATTCCAGTGTTTGCAAGGCTACTGGTGAGAATAAACAAGGAAATACAAGCACTCTCTTTTCTGTGAGAAATGCCACCATAGTTGAAGCCTTGGTTGAGAAGACATCTGAGAACAGTTATAAGAGTGGGGAGAAAAACACAGTGGGCCAAGAGAATTAGCCCTGAGATACTGAGAAGAGAAAGGGGAAGGGAGGATAGGAAAAAAAAAAGATAACAGGAAACTAAGAGGAGAAAATGTTATTCTTCAGTCCTCCGGGTTTCTCTCTCTCTCTCTCTCTCCCCCCACCCCCACATTCCCTTGGGTATAGAAAAGGGTAAATCCTTGGGTATACAAAAGGATAAAACCTCTACACAAATGCTCCTGCAGGAGGCAGAATAACACCCCCCTTAAAGATGTCCATGTCCTAATCACTGGAACCTGAGAATAGATTACCTTACATGGCCAAATGGAATCACAAGGGTCCTTTTAAGTGAAAAAGGGAGGCAAGAGAGTAACAGAGAAATATTTGAAGATGCTACACTTCTTGCTTTCAATATGAAGGAAGGGTTCACAAACAAAGGAATACAGGTGGTATCTAGAAGCTGAAAAAGGCAAAAAAAAATAGATTATTCCCCTAGAGGCTCCAGAAAGAATGCAGCCCTGCTAAACCTTGATTTTAGCCCAGTAAGACCCATTTCAAACTTCCGACCTCTAGAGCTATAAGAGAATAAATTTGTGTTGTTTCAAGCCACTAAGTTTGGAATAATTTTTAACAGCAGCTATAGGAAACTAATACACCTCCCAAATTTGCTTCATGACCCTGAGCCCCTGACTTCAGGCTGTTTGCATCTCCACTCCAGTTTGCCCCTGACAATTCTGGTGCAACATGTCCAAAACTACACTCATCATCTTTCCCCAACTATGGCTTATCTCCCAAACTATCCTACACAGTCTGTTACCCTGTCTTTCTTTCAGGTGAGACTAGATGCCTGTGGTTCTTCTACTTCCTTCTCCTCTCTCTCCAATCTGTCTCCACTCTTGTCAATTCCTTCTGATAAAAGTCTACCAAATAACAATGTTTTCTACTCCCATTGTCATGATCCTAAAAAGAATCCTAATTCTTTAAAGATTCAAATTCTAAAATGAATTTAAGGTAACTTGCATAGGAAAAGATAATAATGGAAGAAGAAAAGGAAAGAGAGAAGAGACTAGGGGAGGAACACTTGATGGACCCCTTATTCACAGTTCTTGACTCAATCATCAGGCAAGAAGAAGGGATTCTCCAACAGGCAGTGAGGGTTCGTCATTTAAGCTGATCTAAGAATCTTCCAAATCTGAAAGTATATAGTTTTTATGGTTAAAGAAAGTGAGGAAGACTTGTAGAGAAATGCAGTGAAACAAAGTCCTACCAAAAGTATTCCCAAAATGCTGTTCTACTTCACCTTTTACTTGGGACACCACCACAATTTTCAGCAACCCCATAGCCAGGATGTGACCATGGCATACATGAGGATTCTCCATCATGCCATAGCAGAGCAGAATCAGGTTCCTGGATTCCAGTAATTCTCTAAGACGATAGATTTCAGCAAGTAAGAGTTAGTTCATGGAAGGGCCAGCTGACCTAGTTAAGATAATATTCCATCCTGTGAAAGTTGGTGGGAGAATAAAATATGTCACCAAAAGTTCAGTTAGATATAGAAACTCTCTAAAAGGTCAAACTCTTAGAAACCAATAAAGGAGAACAGTTCACTTTCTTGTGACAGCTTGTCATTTTCCAAGAGAAATGTCTCTGCCTGGGCAGTCTCAGGACACTAGGTACTGAGTGTGTCCTGACATGCCCTACAACTTTAAAATGTTACTCAGTTCTGGGTTTTGGAAAACTATATCTGTAGAGACATATATTCTATTGTGATCTTTATAATATTGTGTTATTTATGAAAGCCATCCAGAAAGTGTGGTTTCTCAAGACAAATAAAAACAATGGACCGTCTCCCAGGAGTCAGTCCTCAACACTGTAATGTGTATCCCCCAGTCCTTGGAAGCTCTATCCAAAGTCGTGCTATAGTTATCGGGTCCTGAGGGGCATCCTACAGTCTCTGGAGACAGTAACAAGTGACAGGCTACAGTTCTGGGACCCAAGCCTCACGGGAAAGCCTGGTGAGGACTTGTCCCCTGAGAGCATCACCCATCCCAGATTATATCCTAACCTGAGCCCACTTCTCTTACCATTTTAGCCAATGGCAATCTGCACCCTCCAAAGCCAAGCAATGTTTTAAACTTTGATTCATGTGTAAATCATAGTGCAGCTTTATAAATTTAATTATTGGAAATGCATGTAAGTGTTTTAATAGTAAAATATCTGCATTTCTGTACCTCCCGCTCCCTTTCCTTCTTGCTCCCCGTGGCAAGAGGAAATAAGAAACAGACTAAGAAATGGATCAAATATGCTTGTTCCTCTCACACTCAAAAGGCAGAGTTTAGGTGAGCACAAATTTAAGCAACTCAACAGTATCAATATCCAAAATTTCAGTGCTCTTATCCCCTGTAAATGGCTGTCCAGGAAGTGGTCCAGCTGAGCCCAAGATGAGGTGCTCTTCCTGGTTCTGCTAGTAAAATCTCTTCAATAAATAAAACCACCAATGAAGAATATTGCTGACATTCTACATATTATATCCAATCACGTTTGAAAAATAGGATCCACACTAATTACAGGAATTATAGGAAGAACTCTCTTCTTCTTGTAAGAAAATTGTAGCCAAAGAAAATATTTCATTAACTGAATCCCATTCAGGAGATATTCTTTCTTGAGAGTATACTTCTGATTGCTTCTACCTCAATCTCAATTTTAGTTGTTGAGATTAAAGCCTTGGGAAAAATCAAAACAGCAGAAATAATCACTTCAAAAACCTAATACTCACGTGTAGATGAAATGTCTGAAACTAGGGCAGTGAGTGAGTTTGGTAAGAAATAGGAGAGGATATGCTGCAATTGGGCTGAAGCAGACGGAACACAGAATCCCCAGGGACTCACACGTGCCATCTTCTGTGGAACTGTATCCACAGGTCTGTGAACAGTTATGGTTAAAGTACCAAGAGTTATAAAAGATGTACCCTTAGCTAAATATTCCACAAAAACATGACTCTCAGGGTTGGCCTGTGTAAATGGGTCATAGAGATTTAAGGAGGTATAAATAACTTCAAGTTACACCATATGTGACTGATTCATTTTATTCAATTTTGGAGAGAAAAGTTATACTCCATTTGTGTGGGGTGTTTTTCCCCCTTTAGGGCATAGGACTGGCGAAAATAACTGGTCTTCTTCCTCAGTTCCTGACCATTCCCCTCTCTGTGTGGGTTTTGTCCTTTAGTCTATTAATATGGTTTTTTACATTAATTGATTTTTTGATGTTAAAAAAATGTCATACATTTTTATACATTGTGGCACACACATTGTTACTTTTTAAATTAAGGTATTTTGAAATCAGGTCTGTTCTATGATCTTAGGGAAATATTCACAGCGTCCTTTAGCCAATTGCCTTAATTAAAAAAAAAGTAAGATGATGAAAGAAGAAATGTTTGATCTAATCGAATGTCTTGATTTTTCTTAAGTAAAACCTAAAGAGATGCTCCTGTGGTCCAGAGAACTTGACATCACTGATGACTAGAGTTGCTTTCCTTACCCAGAATTGACACCTTAAATCGAGACTGTGCTCTAGACAAACACCCTCACATAACAGAATAGCAACCTGCTTATGATCATCCAGAGGGACAGAGTCTACAACCCACACAAAGATCAGCAGGGAAAGTAAGGCAGCATCTTTCCAAACACAATCGAGTACATTTGAAATGTCAACTGCCGAGCAAATGTTTCATGGCAAGCCAGATTCTTTTCAGGGGTTATTCTCCCAGAAGGCAGGAAGTAGGCACTTAGAAGAGCCCAGGGATATGAATGCTTTGGGAAGAGCAGGGTAGCATTTTCCAAACTGCACCAAAGAGCTAAAGTCTTCCTGTGATATTATAGGTGTTCCTTAAAAATTCATTTCTGTAGCCATAGAAGTGTAGAAATTCTCACTCTACTCTAGGACTTTGCCTTTGCTCTGCTAAGGTGTGTTGGAACTCTCTAAAAGTGAATTATATTACACAGCCTTCTCCAGATTTCTTTGACCAAAGAACCGTTTCACAGAATTAGCATCTCATGGGATCCCTGGTGCTTCAAGGTACATAGTTTGGAACGTTGGACTTGTGTAATGTGACAAAGCCCCTGGAGCAGTAGTCATACAATGAGAGCCAAAGAGACGGTCATTGTAAAGCAGTCCTGTGACCTGGGACATCGCCATCTAAACCCAAGGAGTGGCATCAAGTATTTTCGTATCCCAACTCTCAGACTTCTAGCACTCATCAGAAATGGTAGGTTTGGGCCGGCCCCATGGCTTAGTGGTTAAGTGCACGTGCTCCGCTGCTGGCGGCCCGGGTTCGGATCCCGGGTGTGCACCGACGCACCACTTCTCCGGCCATGCTGAGGTGGCGTCCCACATACAGCAACTAGAAGGATGTGCAGCTACGACATACAACTATCTACTGGTGCTTTGGGGGAAAATAAATAAAAATTTATAAAAAAAAAAAAAAAGAAAGAAATGGTAGGTTTGAACCAAGTGACAAACAATTCTATTCTCTAACACTATTTGGGAGCATTTCTCAAGATCCCTTCCTGGCCTGTTCCTCAAATTTTATGCAATTGTACATTTTTGGTGCCAGGACTATCTGGCTGTACATTTAATTTTCAGTTTTGTTTCAGAGCCTTGTCATTTCATCAATCAGAGCTATTCCATCTGCTGAAATGCTGACAAATCCAGCTGCTTTGTCACTTCTAATCAATTTCATTAATGTTTCCACGTTCTGTTTCAATTAGCGGCCTCATCTTTGGACTGTGTGGTGACTTGATACTACCTACCGTCTGCAGATTAAAAATCAAATTACGAATTTCTTTGTCCTTGACATTAAAAACGCTCCCTTCTTTACCAAATCTTTTCTATTTAGCACATTACCTCTCCTACGTTAAATTACACTCTACCACGCTGTGAAGCAAGGAGTTCAATTGTCATACAGGGAACAGAGCCATACTGGGATGTTCGTCTTGACATTCAGTTAATCCGTGTGCTCTCATTCAGAATTGAATCTTCTTTCATCTAAGTCTTTTCATTGTGGTGAATTTTTTCAGCACATTAAATACCTACGTGAAATGTTATTTACTTGGGCATAATCCTCGTGCATTTTTTTAATTCATCAGACGCAATACCTATATTGTCAATTGTCTGCAATTCTTGACTTTGAAAACTGTTGAAGACGACCAGTTGGACAGAGTCATCCTTGTTACTGATTGTATTACCACATAAACCCAAGCAATCATGAAATAGCCATTTGAATGCTATTCTTCAAGTGAATCTAACATCTCATCTCTGCCCTTCTTTTCTTTCTTTATTTCATAAAAATCAGTCTGTGCTTACTTATTTTAATTGTATAAAAATATATAGATTTTTATTTTTGTAACAAAATGCAGAAATAGCATACAATTTTGACTGTCCTTTCCCATGCTTCATGTCACAACTGACAGCATGGAGCTTTAAGTAGCCTAAAGCAATACAGCAACAGTGCTGTGGGTCATATTTTTAACTTTAATGACAATCTGTAATTGCCTGCAGCCTGCCTTATTTCTGGCCCTGCTGATTTCTTGAGGACCTGTGGTAACACAGCTCCAACTTGGCCCTCTAATCTGGCTTATGCCCTCTTTTATGTGTTTTTCATATTTTTTCAGGGTTATCAGGTCTTACAGTAAAATAGTCAGAGTCTACAGCTCTACCTCCTTCTTCAGGGCATTCCAAGGAATTAGAATTTCCTTCCAGCCTGCAAGCTTTCATAACTGTCTGCCTTTTCCGGTGGCTGGGAGTGGGGAACGTTTGAATAGCAGCAGCTTGCTTCAAATTGAACTGCCCGATACCAGGCTTGCAATCCCCTTTAGCTTTAATCTTTTTGAGACATTTGAAGTTTTCAAAATACCACTTGTCAGAATAAGTTCTCTTTCCTCCAGTATAACTGGATCACGTTTGGATTGTACTGAAGAGATGTTGTTGTTATTTCATTCCTTTTAGAAATACTACCTTCATTAAATGTTCACAATGAACATACATGTGTCTGTTTATTCAACAAATATGTATTGCATACCAGTTATGCATTAAGCACTGCCTTAGAACGTACTAGAATTCAACAGAAAACAAAGCAGACATTGTCACTGTCCTTCCAAAAGAGCTTAGAGTCTAGTGGGGACCTACCATAGTTGATGAGATAGACCTGACTGCTAGAGAGAAAGGGGTAGGGGGCTGTGATATTATCATTAAACAAAGATTCTCAATAAAGTGAGAGGCAGCATAGCAGGTAAACAGGAGGGATGCAGGAGCCAGAACATCTGGTTCAAATCCCGCTCCATCATTTATTAGCTGTGACCTTGGGCAAGTTATTTAACCTCACTGTGCCTCATTTGTCTCATCCATAGGTTGATTGCACTGATAGTTCTACCTCAAAGGTTTGTTGTGACGATCAAAAAAGTTAATATTATAAAGTACTGAAGACAGTGTCCAGCACATAAAAAGTGATACAGGAGTACTTGTAAAATTAAGAATTAATAACAGATTGTAGGAAAGCAGTGTAATCTGGGAAGTCTATGTTGCTCTGAGAGCTCAGTGCAGAGGTGCCTAAGCTAGTCTGGAAGAAGTCATGGAAGGCTTCATAGAAGTTGAGACTTGAAGGAGTAGGAGTAGCCCCTGTAAGCATGAAGGAAAAGGGAACAATGTATCTGTGTAGCTAGAACCTAAAATGTCCATTTGAAGACAACTAAAAATGTCAAGGTAACATTTTAGGGACCAACTTGAAAAAGCTTGGACTTTAAATTCCAGAAAGTTAGGATCAATAAGGTATATAATAATAATAATAATGTAGAAAATTATAAACATTATGGATAAAACAGAATAATATCCCAAAATGCTAAAATTCAGAAGACCTTTTAGATACTCGAAAGAGTAAATATAGAGCTAATAAAAGGAAGTAGCTACTTACCTGATTTTAAATTCATGAAGATAATTTCCCAATGAAGTGACACAGATTCAAAATAAACAGTGGCTTCTTGGAAGAATCTAGAATATTCTAGAGATACATTGCTACTTCCAAAGCTGGTGTCACCTCCCCAGCCCTGCAAAACAAAACAAAACAAATCTCTGGGCTAGTTGGAGCAAGTGCTCATTCTTAGGTCAGTAACTCTTTCTATCAAGCCTTCTTAGCAGGCTCCAGGAACTAAAGACAACTTTGTGGTTTATGCAAGCCATACTACCTACATGAAGATGAATGTCAATGGCTTAAATGTTGCTCTTTTAATCAATGACCTAAAATAGACTTCATATTCTACCCCAGGATACTACTCTATTTTCATCAGGTAGAATCATAAGAAATTGCCATTCTTGTAAGGCGAAAATGATTGAATACCAGCAGTTTTTTAGGGTTAAACCTGATATATGTTATGGGAAATCTTTAGTTTGTTGTGACGATTTTTGCTGAAAGACAAACCACAAGGATTGCCAGTGGTTTCTCCACCTCTCAATGAACTAAGTAATGTGGAGCTTACCACTTCATAGTGAAAGTTGCTTTAAGGACATGCTCTAGGTGTTGGAAAATTTATCTCCTTATAGAGAGCCAAAATGTGCCTTTTCAGAAATTCTACCCATTGGTACCAATTCTTTTCATAGCTACCCAGAACAAGTCATCTTCTCCTCCCATCAGAAAGTTCTGGACATTTCCCACATTCTCTAGTTTTCCTGGCTGCGTATCATCAGCAAATTTGATTAGGGTGTCTCTCACATTTTAACTTTAATCCATGAAACAACACTCTAGACACAGTATTTCAGCCTGTTGAGAGCCAACCTGCACATAGAGACACTCCGTCCACATAGCTTCCTCTAACTCCAAACTCCTTAGCCCCGAGATACCATACTCAGATGTGGCATGTTTATCTGAAAAAGACTTGGTGTTATTTTAAAGAAAGACATTATGATTTTAGTGCCACAATTCTGTGATGACATTGTTTTAAGTCTCTGTCACCATTCCAATCACACAGTTGATGGCACAATGGTTTGAGAGGAGCAGTCACTGTATCTGTGGTGAATGCTTTGGGATGTAAACAACAGAAAACAGGACAGAGAGTAGCTAGACAACAAAGACTTTTAAAATAATTTCACATAACGAGACTATGGCAGTAGGTGTTTCATGAGCTCCATAGTGCCAGGATGTGGGAAGGATGTAGGATCTCTGAAATTCTCTTGGTTGTGTTTCATTGTCACAAGATGGCTGCAGCAGCTCCAAAAACCTTGACTTTACATGATAGCACACAAAGGAGGAAGCAAGGAGATGGAGAGGGGAGAAAAAAAAAAAATAATGCCTTCTTTGCCTGCATGGTTTCTTATTAGGAAGGACAAACTTTCCCAGGTGTTCTTACAGCTTATTGACCAAAATGGATCACATGCCTATACCCTACACCAGTGCTTCTCAAAATGTGGTCCTCAGACCGGCAGCAGCAGCATTACCTGGGAACTTGTTAATAATACAAATTGTCAGGCCCCATCCCAGACCTACTGAATCAGAAACTCTGGAGTTAGGGCCCAGGATTCTGGGTCGTAACAAGCTCTCCAGGTGATTCTGATTCATTCTAAGGTTTCAGAGCCACAGCTCCAATCACTGGCAAAGGAAAACCAGATCATTCACCCGTCATTGTTCATCCATTGGAACTGGGCATATTGGGGCTTGAATTAAAATTAGGCTTCTGATGGCAGAAAGGGAGGAGAGGAAGGCAGAGGGAGGAGTGGAAGTGGAGAAAAAAGAAGAGGAAGAGGAAGGAGCAGGGGGCCCCAATCCTCATGGAAATGGAGACTAGAGGTAGATCTCAATTCGGACTGAGACTATTGCTGGAGAAGCACCTAAAATTATTGATTTTTGCTGTTTAGAGGGAACCAATACAACTAATAAAAAGTTGAAGGAAATCAGTTTTCTAATGAAAAATAGACTTGATTATTCCACTTCAAATATAATTTAGGAGTGTGATAAGTACTACACCATGCACATTTGCCAAGAAGTGATACTCACTGCAAAAATCAGCTGTTAATTAGAACTTCAGTAAAGTGCCAGATTTCATAGGGAGTGTGAGATGAGGAAAGAATGTCATTTAGCGAAATGCAAATTAGTGGGTTTGCATTTTTTCCTACTTTTGAAGAACTGGCTTCACATCTGCAAAACAGTATTAGATAATGTGCAAAGTTTAGTTTCCAACCATCTATAGCCACCCTGCCCAGGTGGTAGCCACCAGGAACATGTGGTTATTCAGCACGTGAAGTGTCACTAGTGCCAACAGAGATGTGTTCTCTAAGTATAAAATACACACTGAATTTCAAAGATTTAGTACAAAAATAAGAATGAAAAATACACCGTTAATAATTTTTATATTGATAACGTGAAAATGAGAATATTGTGATATATTAGGTTAAATAAAATATTAAAATTAATTTCACCTTTTTTCTTTTTCCTTTTTTGTGTAGCTACTAGAACATTTAAAATTACATATGTGGTTTGCATTATATTTCTATTAAATAGCACTGATAGGTTATATCATTGATGTAGTAAATCTGCTTCAGCTGAACTCATGAAACCTTTTTAATTTTTATTTTTTTATTTTTTATTTTTGGTGAGGAAGATCAGCCCTGAACTAACAACCAATGCCAATCCTCCCCCCTTTTTTTATTTGCCAAGGAAGATTGGCCCTGGGCTAACATCCGTGTCCATCTTCCTCTACTTTACTTGGGACGCCGCCACAGCATGGCTTGACAAGCGGTGCGTTGGTGCGCACCCAGGATCTGAACCTGCGAATCCTGGGCCACCGCAGCAGAGCGTGCGCACTTAATTGCTGCGCCACCAGGCTGGCCCCATGAAACCTTTTTAAAATACCAACCAGGCAAGTCAAAAAGAAATAGGTAGCATTTGTGGTTTCCTGTGACAAAGGATCTGAGAGATTCTGGTGGGAAAACATTCCCATCCACAAATTCTTTATTACCTGCAAGAATTAATGTCTTCAAATTAACTACATCTTCACTTACTATGTAAATATACTCATGAGAAGACTAGCATATTAAATATAAGTAACCTGGAGATGGGCAAAGACTTTCCAAGATTTCAATTTCCATATCTTCCCTTGCCTAAAGAACAATTCATCTGCTCAAGATCAAAAGCAGTCAAGATGTTAAACCCAGTTCCAGGTTCTCACTTTTTTTTTGTAATAGCTCTCCAACCACTTTATAGATAAATAAAGTACTTCTCACCCTTCACAAATATTATAATGGTACATTTCCTGGGATGGCTTTAGGGGGATATCTAATAACGGATCGATTTGGTGTTGGTGTTGGCAAAGTGAATGGTGAGATGAAACTCTTTTGCAAGTTGTTCAGGTAGTTTTTTGGCTTCCAACAAAATCAAAGGAAGAATCAAATCCAGTTTTCCACTGATAGTTTATTTCTGAATGTTTTAAGGGGAAATCATTAAGTAATTTTTTTTTAATTTTATTTATTTATTTTTTCCCCCAAAGCCCCAGCGGATAGTTGTATGCCATAGCTGCACATCCTTCCAGCCGCTGTACGTGGGACGCGGCCTCAGCATGGCCGGACAAGCGGCACGTCGGTGCGCGCCCCGGATCGGAACCCGGGCCGCCAGCAGCGGAGCGCGAGCGCTTAACCGCTAAGCCACGGGGCCGGCCCTAAGTAATTTTTTTTGCATACAATTTAGAAGTTCAAAAAATTGTGTGACATTGTCATAACAATATTCTTTTCAATGCCAGTCTCTTTATTTGTGTGAACAAGGTTTGTCAGCATTTGCATACATAAAAATTTTAAAATGGGGTGTTATTAATGCTGACTCTCATTTCATTTTATCACAAAAAGATATTAAGCTAACCGATTTTTTTAAAAACCCCATATACCTCATTAAAAAAATGCATTTCCAATAAAATTATATTTTTAAGTTTAATAGTTATCAAAATTTTTAACATATTTAAGTCAAGTTCATGCTAACAGTACTTTTAATGGTAATATAGCTGGGGAGGAGGGTGATTTTAACTTGGAACCTTATGAAATGTTTTTTAATGTTAAATTTCAATCGATAAACATGTTCTTGTTGCAGAGAATGAAATAGCTAATCAACCTAAAATTCTGTGAGAGAAATGGAATGGAAGTAGACGTTCAAGGAAGAAAAGGAATAATGTAAAAGTTCCAGCTGCTAAAAGAGGCTTGTTCATTTATTTCTTAAGTGGATAATGATAAGTAGATACCAAATCTCATAGTCTTTGGTTTCATTAGACTTCTGTAATAATTTATCTGCTTTATTTTAAAATATGAATATATGTAATATGTAGAAAATTAGGTTATTTGAAGCTACTTAAACTTATGTTGAAACATTTTAGATGTCAACTTAAAAATTTGCAGTGAAAGGGAATTTTTCAAAATTATGTTCGAGTGTATGTGAGGGGGAAAGTTTGAAGACCCCTTGGTTCTCAAGGCTATCTGAATTAAAGCCATCAACGTCTAGCCCCACCCAGGAAAAACGCAGTCAGACTCTCTGGATGCACCCTCCTCACCCCGCCCACACGCACCATAGTCGCATGAGCCAGAGTTGAGAACCACTGCTGTAGAGTGAGTTAGTTGTTCTTCTCACATTCTTCTAGGACAGAAAGGGTCTGGGAAAGCAGATGGGAGCAGGTGCAGGACAAGAAGAGGATGGAAATGAAAGAGGAGAAAGAAGCAGAGAAAAAAACCCAGGAAACAAAGGGCATTGAAAGTCATCCCATCCCCTCCCAATTTTGACAAAGGACAGCCTGCCTCTAATCAATAATGGTTTAGTTATTACCAGTGACTCTTGGAAAGTACATTTGTTTTTTTTTTTTTTTTTTTTGTATTATTGTAACATTTTACAAAGCAAATGTTCAAAAACCATTATTTGAATGAATTAATCCCTTTTGATTATCTGATAATAAAACATCTTTTGTCTAATGAGTATTACTTCTCACCAGCTTTATGCCAGTTCCTCCTCTGAAGTCTACTCAACATTCGGTCCAAGAAAGAGTGGCCTCTTCCTTGTTTTGGGTTTAATGCTGCAGACACCAAGGAATAGATCCCGTTCTCAATCTGTTTGAAAATGCCCACTCCTTTGCTCTAGCATATAAGTCCTCCATGATGCTTCTCATACGTACAGTCTCATCCATCCTTTTTTTAAGCCAACTTGTAGGTGGTAAATTGCCTACTTCCTTTGTTCTGACATCGCTGGACTCTGACACTCCATAGGTAATTGGTATCGTTGTTTTGGTGCCTCCACCATTGACATTTTTTTTTTAATTTTTTGTTTATTGCAGTAACATTGGTTTGTAACATTGTAAAAGTTTCAGGTGTACATCATTGTACTTCTATTTCTGCATAGATTACATCATGTTCACCAGTGGCGCAATCGGTTAGCGTGCAGTACTTATACACCATTGACATTTTTGGCAATTCCTTTAAACAGTAGCTCACCTGCAGGTACTGAATAATCCTACAAGCCTTCAAAGGCTGTCAGAAGGTGCTTTCTTGAAATTTTATCATTTCATGAACCAACGTGAAATGCTTGGTAAAGTCATGCGTTTCTTTAGGTTTGTTGTTTTGGAAGCCATTCCCGATTTGACAAGCTACAGTGTACATTTGCTGTAAATGTTTTCTTTCAGCTCATATAAGCATGATGCTGAAGACAGCAGCCAAAACATTTCTTCACTAGAGGAAGACAATTTATTGTGAAGTATATTTCATTGGTTTCAAACAAAACTTTTCAAGTCAAATAAAAATCAGATTCCCTAAAAGCAGACAGCATATTCCTCCTCATCGTCGCAATCTTCAACTAGGCAAATTCTTCCAAGAAACAATTGAATCTAGCTGCATGAACTTGTCATATTGAAGGCACCCCCAAATTATTAAGCAAAATCTCTGAGGCATAACTGACATTTTTATCCCTTATCTGACAAATTTGACAGGAGCCAGTGTGTTCACTAAGCCCTAATCCTGTCTTTGGAGCTGTTCATCTTTCATATGATGGCTCCTGCATTCAAGGCTCCTCAAAAGTTTTCATCAGCTGCAATAATCTGGGGATAATATCAAGCTGTTAGCTTTGTCCAGCTTTTGTTTCTGGAGGTTAACATTTCTTGCTGGACTTCACCACCAAGAGAGAAATGAGAGATCCAGGGCAGCCCACTCAATCACGTAAAAGGGGCAAATTCATTGAAGGGGTTTTAAGTAACCTAAGTTTGATAGGTAACTGTGACTCCAGGCCCTTGCTTTCATTTTCTGCATTCTCTACATCAAAATGTTGCCAAGTCTAATTGAGTTTATTTCTCTGTTCTACTCCCACAGCCTCTGCCCCCTCGGTCCAGGATCTGCCCCCTTCACCTCAATTTTTGTGACAACTGCTGACAGGTCTCCATGCCTCGGGCTTTTCCTCTCTCTAATTTGTTCTCCTTCATACTGTTGCTTGTGTTATCTTCAGAAAGCACAGCTCTGATCATATAATTTCCTTTCTCAAAAAGTTTCAAAGGCTCCTCATTGCACATGGAACCAAACCCAAACTTCCTCACCTGGCTTTCAAAACTGCACATAGCTGCTTCCCCCACTCATCAGATTCAACACTTATAATGTTTTCCAGGCGTTCATGTAAATACTGAGGTTATAAAGCGTAGCAAGAATATCAAGCATTTATCGGTATTAAGAGAAAAAAAGAATAAAATATGGTTCTCCCCAGATGAAGTTCTCATCTCCCTGGGAGGCAGACACATAAACAAATCCTGCAGTAGAGGCCAGTTCTAGTCTATTCTTAACTCCCACATACACTCCACCCTTTTGTCCCCACACACTCTTGGCAGAAATCCTCTCGTCCAGCCATTCGGGACAATCCACAATCCTTCAAGGTTCACAGCCCTCTGCTACCTCTGCGCATTTGCTCATCTGGTCCTCTCCATCGGGAAGCCTTCTCCCTCCACATCCTTCCCAGGGAATATTTGATAATCTGCAGCAAATGCTTTAGAATAGGCCCTTGACAAAGTGGTACTTGATGTATTGCCTCTTTTTGTTGAAATTCTATGTCACTGTTTTCCCCGTCATATTAGGATTTAGTTTCAAATATCCACTAAAGTTTTTATAGCTTCTCTAGCCAGATTGCAAGGCAATTCCTTTAGCCGGCAATGTAGTGTGGGGAGAGAAAGACAATATCCCTTTCTCTAATGTGTTCTGCAAGCACAAATTTACTTGGCTGTGCCTTACTCTGACGGTCCTTGATCCAAATGGTGATGCTGCAACTGAGAACACAAAGCAGCCACAATTCTAATGATTGGTTGGCTGAAAAAAAAAAAAAGGTTCTCACTAAATACTTGCCCATTAAATGGCTTGGGTAAACTCCAGGTTTATAAACTGTTGCCATCTTCAGCTTTTGATAGAGGTGTTCTTGGGCTCCATAACACAGAAGCTATGTCTTTTGTCTATGTGCAGTGACAAAATAGCCATCAATTACGTTTTTTAAAAATCGATTCTCAATCCAGTGGGGAAAAATCAAAGAGGTTTTTTTTTAATCTCACCTAGACAGTGTGGTTGGCTAACTTTGATTTTCTGCTCTTCAACTCAGTGTTTTGTTCTCGTGTGGACAGGAAACATTTTGGGGGGAGGGGTACCTACAGGGTATAAAGGCACCATGTTAAACTCTCTGGTAGATACAAGAAGAATAAGCTAAGATCTTCAGCCTTCAAAATTAGTATTTGGGAAGATAAGATAAATGTATGGAAAAATTTATTTACATTTCCTGCCCAGTCTCATAAACATTTGAGTTGGGCATCCCTGCCTTAGAACTTCCAGACTTCTCAAACTAGAGCATCTATGAGACCAACAAAACTTTATATTGTTACTATTGACCACTTCTCATAGCATAATATAGACTCATTATGCTAAAAAAAAAAAAAAACTGTGTCTCTATTCTATCTTCCTGAGGATATTCCCAAGGGGAAAGGAAATCTGATCCTATGACAATTATAAAGTGGACAACTTTTCAAGACACACTTATTTGTCAAATCAGCTGGGTACCATAGAAGCAGTTATTATGTAATGTGCTAATCAATTACTAATGTGTGTTAAAAATGCATCTTACACAGGAAAAAATAAATCGAAGTGTAGACACTGGAAAAATCTAAATCCGTAAATAATTTTACTCTCCTTTCTGCCTCTAGAATAAATTCCAAATCCTCAGACTGGGAGAATGCAAAGTTCTTCACTTTGTAACTCCCTGTCTTTCCAGATCTCCCTGCTACCACCCTAGTCTAAGGCAGCATCATCTGTTGCCTGTTTGCTGCAATAAACTGCAAGAGATCTTCATAATTTCCATCTTGTCCATCCGTACTCCACAGTCCATTCTCCACACAACAGCCTTAGTGTTCTTTCTAAAATGTAATTCAGACGTCGCTCCTCTGCATAAAGACATCCAATGGTGTCCCACTGCATTTAGCATAAAACCCAGAATAGCTGCCATAATCTTTAAGATCCTATGAGACCTTGCCTTTCTCTGTCTCTCTGACCTCAACTGGTATCATTCCCACCACTGGTCACGACTGTCCAGCCACACTGGCCTTTTTGTTCATCAGACAAGCCCGTCTTATCAATACTCTTGTGGTTCCGTCTCCCCAGGCCCTCCAAAGGCTGGATCCTTCTCATTATTCTGGTCTCACATCAAATTTCACCTCTTCAGAGACGTCTTCCCAGTCCCACCCACCCTAAAGTAACTTCTCCCAACCTTGTCATTCGTCATTTCATTATTTTATTTTTATTTTATAGCATCTCGCACTGTTAGATTATTTTATTTGTTGATGTATATTATCTGTGTCCATCCACTAATATGCATGTTTCATTGAGCTTGGGCACCTAGTCAGCCTGTTCAGCTCTGTATCTCTAGCTCCAAGAGTGGCCCAGGCACATAATAGTGCTCATTGTATGAAGTTTGCACCCTACACCTTGTTCACCAACTGGATAATATCTTTCCTGCCTAAAAACATCCCCTACCCTTTCCCATCTCTCCACATTTACTCATGCTATTCTCTTATCCAAAACTTCTCTTTGCCAATTTCTCTTATTGTCTAAATTCTACGTGTCCTTCAATATCAAATCCAAATATCACTTAACTCATGAAAATTTTGCTGTCCCTTCAAACTAACTTTGTTACTTCCCTCCTCCAAATCTTTATGGCACTCCCCCTATCTTTTTGATATGCCATTTAGGAAACTATGTCATATAGTCATCCATATTTCATCTTATCCCCACCACAAAATGGTTAGCTCCTTAAGGACTAGCATTGTATCTCATTTATCTCTGTACTCCTAGCACCTAGGACAGTGGATTTTCTTACACGAAGTAGACACTCAACAAAAGTTGTATAACAAATAAATTGAATGAATAAACAATGTTTCTATGAATTTCTACCCCGAGAAACAAAACCCTATGAGAAATGAAAAAGGAACCCAAACTTCAAGGTCCTTTTCAAGCAAATGAGCACTTTCCTGGAAGACAGACAGCATAAACAATTCTCTCCAGATTTTTCTATCACTGACTTTAGTCACCTTACTTATAATCTTGAGTGCCTTATAAGCCGACAACTTTTGTTGGCCTCTAGTTCCAATAAGAAAATTTTTTTCACAAAAAAATTGGCAAGTGACTCACTGAAATGTCATTAAAAAAAATTGAAAACTTGCAGAGCTGCCTCAGTGGATGGGGCCAATAGCAACTCACTGAACTAAATCAGTCGAGCTCTCTTGAAGTAGTTAGTCAAAGGTTTTCATTTTGCCTTGGCGCTAGAACAAAAATATGGAGCACGATATCCAGATGGTAAGTAAACATCATTGTCATTTTCAAGTGGGAAAAGTATGATTTGGTTTCTACAAAAACAAGGGAAATAATGGTGAGAGGGGGATACTTATAAGACAACTTTGACCTCAAACCATAGCCCACATGTTACAGAAAATATAAAATACTGGATCAGTCTCTGACGCTGAATTCATCATTTAATAATAACCACACCTAAATTACAAAGTGCTTCATATGTGCCAGGTATAGTTCTTAGCCCTTTACATATGCCAACTCATTTAATCAGTACAATGACCTTATAAGTGTTATTACTATTGTTATTATTTTTATTTTAGTATTATCAGCATATATTACATTATGAGATAGATATTATCACATTACCATCGTCTCCATTTAATGGACGAGGAAATGAGACACAGAAAGATTCAGCCTTGGTCTAAGATCACCCCATTGGTCAGTGGTAGGTCTGGGACGTGACCCCAGTCAGTCTGGCTCCAGAGTCCATGTCCCTAACCATTTCACTGTTCATCCTCTCCAGTTTGTTCTTTAATTTTTCCAAAACATCCCATTCATCTAAAGCAAGCCAAACTCTTTTCATAGTCAGGATAATGGATTTGCTAAACTTATGGAAGAAGTTCTCTGCAGATTTCCACAGATGGTAGAAAATGTCTTTCTCTTTTGATTCATGACCCCATTGGAACTACATTGGGCAGCGAATCTCAGAACGTTGATTCACTTAAGAACATCCCAGAACCAGAGGAGCCACACATCTGCCCTAGGTTTCCCCCACGGCCCTGCTCTGACCAACTTCCCAGCAGCACAGGATGAGTAAGTCGGAATACATACAGAGCCCAGTGAAATCATTTGTTTCTGCAAGGACTTTTTCAGAGAGGAGAGCAAAATTAAACCTAATAAGAAAGATTTTTAGAGAAAAAACATCATGTCGTGTTTAAGAGAAACTACATTTCTACTAGAAGAAAGAATGTTTCTGGGCAACTAGAGAGAGACGCTGGCTTCAGCATGGTGTGTCTCTGACTTTGTAGACAGGGAGCTGTAAAGACAGGCCCTGAGCCTTCAGAGGTGGTTCTGCACAAAATAACACTGTCGGAGCAGTTCAGGGGGCTCCTGCGGTCTCTCCTAGTTCCCGTCTCTTTCTTCCTTGCCAGCCCTTCTCCGTTTTCATCTAGGCATCCCTGCACTCTGATCTTTGCACTAGGCTCCTGCTGGGTGACCCCATTTCCAAGCACCCTCTCCTTGTTACTAACTTCAATCCTCCAGGTCCTCCCTTCCCTCTCTCCTCCTCACATAAGCAAGAGCAAGAGCTTTTAAATCACATCTTAACATATACATTTTTATCTTCTTTTCTCTGATCAGAAACAAAAAGGTTTTCTACTTTGTTTCTCCCAGGGCTTTCTACCCCTCCTCTCTTACAGAAAAAAAAAAAGGCTACATAACCAATTCTTCCCCTGTGATGTATTTAGCCATATGTAAATCACCACTCCGAGAAATATTATCTTAAACTTAAGAGTTTAATAAAATATAAATACCTTGAATTTTAGATTAAATTTTATTACTCTGAGAGAAGTATGCATATTCCAAGTAACAACTCAAGAGAAAAGAAAAATGAAAAAAAACAGTATTTTTTCAATTATTCCAAAGAAGCTCATGTCAAAGTCACTTTGATTTATAAACTTCAAAGACATAGATTCCATTCATTGAAGGGCCAAACAGTCACCAATATTGATAAAACCACCCAGTTATTCTTTAGAACGGATTAACCCTGGATTTTAACTATCCTATAACCTCTTCGCATGAACTTCGTTCAGATTTGCCATCAGTGGTCAATTCCTTTGCTCTCGGATATTATACACTCACTAATAGCAAAGACCACTTTATTCTTTGTCACTGACCTGAACATTCCATTCTGAGACTAGACTATATCTAGTTTTATTTGTCTGAACTTCTACTAAGATAATTATAATTTGTTCCATTTGATTAATGTATTTGGGTCAGTATAGCTAACATATTTTCAAGAAAGACTAAAATTTTCTCCTGTACTTAAAGCGCTTTCTCTGTATAACTTCTTTCTGCCTTTCTCTGCATACTTTCAAGCATAATCTGATGTTTATACTATAAAAACTTTCCTAGTGTTATTATTATTATCATTATATTATTGTTTATTTGACCTTGTTTCCCTTCTTTCAAGCTCTTTTTGCTGCCCAACTAATCCAATATGTTATTTTATGCTGGCTTCAATTCTCACATAACTCACACACTGAATTTATTTTCCAACAATCTCTGCAACCGTGTTTTAGCTCCACAGGACTCTGTCCTCTGCTCTTCTCTATTTGCATGTAACCTTTTGACGGACTCATCCGAGTCCACAGTTCTGGTCAAACCTGCCTGCATATCCCCTACTCCTCCACATGCTAGTCTCACATTTCCACCAACTATAAGCACCCTCCATGTGGATGTCCAGCCAGACCTCAAACTCAAGAAGTCCAAAACTCAATACACTGCAGATCTTCCTTGACTTAAGATGGGTTATATCCTGATAAACCTATCGTAAATTGACAATATCATTAAGTTGAAAGTGCATTTAATACGCCTAACCTACCGAACATCATAGCTTAGCCTAGCATAACTTAAACGTGCTCAGAACACTTACATTAGCCTACAGTTGGGAAAAATCATCTAACACAAAGACTATTTTATAATGAAGTGTTAAATATCTACTGTAATTTATTGAATACTGTACTGAAAGTGACAGAATGGTTGGATGGACACAGGATGGTTGTAAATGTATCAATTGTTTACCCTCCCGATCGCATGGCTGATCGGGAGCTACGGCTCACTGCCCTGCCTACCATCCCGAGAGAGGATCATACTGCATATCACTAGCCCAAGAAAAGATGAAAATTCAAAATTTTAAATACGGTGTCTACTGAATGCATATGGCTTTTGCACCATCGCAAAATCGAAAAATCGTAAGTCAAACCATCGTAAATCAGGGACCATTTGTATATTCATTTTTAAATAGGATCCCTTTACAACTATCTGTTCAAATATTTAAGAATCAAAGCTGAGAGATGTCTTTAATCTTTCCTTGTCTTTCTCTAATTTTGCATCTGTCACCTTTGAGAATCACCCTTTCATTTGTTTTCTAGTAGTCACTAAATTCACACCCTTAACACTGTATATGTGAACTACTACAGCTTCCTCCCTGATTGTCAGAGTCAGATCTCTCCCCTCCAATCCAACGTGAATATTATTGCCAGCCTAATCATGTGAAGAGGACCGTCTCATGGGGTCACTCCCTATTCAAGAACTTTCAATGGCTCCCTACTGTTTAGTGCACTAAGCACCAACTCTGCAAGCTTGTAAAGATTCTCCATAAACCTCACAGACGCTGGCTATTAGCAACACATTCTCTACTCATCCACGATCTCCATTAGGCCCTCTCCATACTGCCCTCCAAATCAGTCAGTTTCTTCACTCACCCCTTCACTTTTCCTTTTCAGACCCAGCTCAAATTCTGCCTTTTCAGAAAGTCTTCTCTGTATATTCCAGATCCCCATGATACCGGCTCAAGACAAGGTTGACAAGAGGGAAGCCATTGTAGAAATGAAGCCCTATTGTAACTTCGAGTGACCTCTGACAAACTAACCCAGGTGGATAGGCACCCTCCAGGAGCTCTAACTGCTCTGTAGATTTTACGACCCCTGCTTGTGCGTGTACCTCCCAGCTGCAATAAGATGATAAATTTGTTCTTTTGAGTTCCTTAGGCATGTGATGACTATCAGGGAGTCTATGCTGATAGCCATCATCAATGAAAACTGAAAGATCTGGTGTGGCACTGCCAGTCTGTAACATGAGAAGATCAACATTCTAACCCCCTCCCCTATAACTGCTGTAAGATTTTGTGCCCCTTAAGATGGTTTTTTTTCGGACAAGAGTCGGCCATCTTCCCTCTTGCTAGTAAGCTGTAATAAAAAGTCCTTTTTTACCTACCACCTTGCCTCTTGACTATAAGCATGTCTTGTGGCGGGCAGATGAACCCCCTCTTGGGCAGTAACATCGACTCAGATCTTTCTTCTTTGAATGGCTACTACAACTTAGTTTGCTTTGCAACAAAATGCTCAAAAATGTCACAGTTCCTTTTGCATGTTCTGCATTGCTCCCAGGGCAGTGCCTCATGCATAGTACTGTTGGCAGACACTCCACAAACACCTTATAACTACGGAACGGGTTAACCAGCACGGATTGTCTTTACAAGAGAGAGGACTCTGGGCAGCTTCTGGAGTAAAATTGTCCACAGAGTAAACAACATTTTCCCAGCTCTACAACCATGGACACCCAATGATTGTCAGTCAAAACAAAGTCTCTGTTCTTGAGTCATGGCCTCCCCAATCCTGTCTCTGCCAGCCTTCCGAGCTGCTCTCTATTGCTCCCTGCACCCCGTGCTTTATTTAAACCATTCAGCTCTACTCAGGTTGTTCCTATTACTCCCTTTGAAATGAGTTAGTTACTCAACTCAAACCGTCAAGAGTTCAACAAAAGAAACCTAATAAAATCTGAAGGAAGGAGGGGCCAGCCCAGTGGCACAAGCAGTTAAGTGCTCGCGCTCCGCTGCGGCGGCTGGTGGTTTGCAGATTCGGATCCCGGGTGCGCACCGACGCACCGCTTCCAAGCTGTGGCGGCGTCCCATATAAAGTGGAGGAAGATGGGCACGGATGTTAGCCCAGGGCCAGTCTTCCTCAGCAAAAAGAGGAGGATTGGCAGATGTTAGCACAGGGCTGATCTTCCTCACACAAAAAAATAAAATAAAAAATCTGAAGGAAGGAAATAATAAAAATAAAAGCAAGTATAACCAGTTTTGTAAATAGAATCACAATAAAATTGTAAATTAAATCCAAGAGCTGGTTCTTTGGGAAAAAACTATAACAAATCCCAAAAAAATTTAAATCATATGTAAGTGAATATAAGAAGGAGAGAAAGAATCTAAAACCTGATAAGGAAATTTTTACAAATATTTTAGGTATTATGTAGACCTCTATACCAGCAATTTTCAACCAGTTCCAAGAAAGAGCTAAGCCCTAAGGCATCCATTGCACGTAATGAATTAACTTCTCTCCTCTGCTTCTAGAATGGTAGTAGTTATGCACCATCTTGGGAGAACTGAAAACATAGTCACCCAAATCATTCTTTGGAAGCCTGATTCATTGAGATCTCAGTGGAAGGAAAATTTTGTGAAAAATATAAATAACTAAAAATGACTTAAGAAGAAGAAACCTGATTAGGAGAAATCATAAAGGAAATTGAATAACTTCAAAAAAAAAATAATCTTCAAAATGATCCAAACCTGCTAGTTTTATGTGTGAGTTCTTTCAAATCCCCATGCAATATATGCTTCAGGAAACAGAAAAAACTGTAAAACATCAAACATATTTTAGGAAGCTTAACACACCCCAATGCCAACATCTGATAGAGAGAGAAAAATATGAAAACTACAGCCTCATCTCATTTGTAAATGTAGATTCAATAATCCTAAAAAACAAATAATCCTGCCAACTAAATTCTGTATATGTTGCAAAGAATGTCCAATAAGCAAAATAGAGGGAATCTTAGAAACACAAATTGGGTTTATTATTCAGAAAACAATTCATTTAATGTATTAGTTCAATAGATCCAGTGAGAAAAGTGAAAACTCAAATAATTTCAATCCATGCTTTAAACTAGGAAGAGAATGCTTCCTTAATATGAAAAATACGGTCTGTCTTAAACTGATAGCCAGAGTCATACTGAATATGAACCACTTGAGACATTAACATTTAAAGCATGGATGGGATGAAGAAACATCATGTTATTGTTAATGTTCAACATGTTTCTGGAAGGTCTACTCAGTACTTTAAAAATTGGAGATCAACAAAGGTCAACTTTTAGAATGTAGGAGATAAAATCACCAGCTTTCGTGTGTGATATAAATATACCTAAAAAAAACAAAGAGAACCAACTGAAAAACTTATGCTTAGTAAACTTCAGTAAAGCAGAAGATATGTATACAAAAATAGAGAGCTTTCCAATACATCAATAAAATTAGTAAATACTGATACCGGCTCAACACAAGGTTCACATAAGGGAAGCCATATTGTAGAAGCAAAACCGTATTGTAACTTTGAACGACCTCTAACTAACTAACCCAGACATGCTTTGTGGATTTTATGGTCCCTCCCAGTGGCTATAAGGTGATAATTTTGTTCTTCTGAGTTCTTTAGGAATATGATGACTCCCGGGCAGGGAGTCTGTGCTGATAGCCATCATCAACGAAAACTGAAAGATCTGGCGTGGCACTGCCAGTCTGTAACACCCGAGGGTCAACATTCCTAACCTCCTCCCCTATAACCCACAGGCCTATATAACTGCTGTAAGATTTTGTGCCCCCTGAAGATGGTTCTTTCAGACATGAGTTGGCCATCTTCCCTCTTGCTAGCAAGCTGTAATAAAGTCCTTTGTCTCCTCCCTCCTTGCCTCTTGACTATTGGCGTGTCTTGCCACAGGCACATGAACCTCCTTTTTGGGCAGTAACAATACCATGGAAAAACATTCCAATTCCAATAGTAACAAAACATATAAAATGCCTAAAACTAATATTATCAAGTAACATCTGAGATTATATCAATAAATCTACAAGAGGTTATAGAAATATATTTTTTTAATTTTTAAAAATGGAAAACATAAAATATTCTTCTCTGATAAGAGCTAATATTAAAAAGATGCCATTCTTTCCAAATTAATTTACAGGTTTATTGCAAATTTTAAATTCAAATACCCACAAAATTTTTTAACTTGTCTAAATGATTCAAATATTCATCTGGAAAAATAAAATGTTGAGACCAGCTTTAAAAAATGTTAACAAAAAGAGTAATGAATGAGGAGTTGGCTTACTAGATATAAAAACTTTTATGAAACTACAATAATTTAGATGGTATGGTAATAGCACAGGACTTGACACATTAATAGGGCAGACTAGATAGCCCTGAAATAGTACTAAAAATATATAAAAACTTAATGAAGAATGATAAATGAAAAACCACATACCATAAAAATGTTGGAAGTAACATTGGTGAATATAAAACTGATTTAAAAGCAATAGAATATATCACCAAAGAAAACATAGATAGATTTGACTGCATAATTTTTTGAATTTGTATACCAATGAAATAAAGCTTATCTAATGTAACAATAATGACATTTTAAAAGTTAAGAACAAAATTGTGTATCAGAAAACACCATAAAAATATTTAAAAGCAAACTGCAACCTGGGAAAAATATTTGTAACATGTATGACAAGTTAATAACTTTATTGTATAAAACAGAATTTACATATCAACAAGAAAAATAAGAATACACTATGTGTTCATTTTGTGCTGCTATAACAGGTTACCACAAATTTAGGAGCTTAAAACATCCAAATTTATTTTCTTATATTTCTGGAGGTCAGAAGTCCAAAGTCAGCCTCACTAGGCTGAAGTCAAGATGTCTATAGGGTTGATTCTAGAGGCTCTAGAAGAAAACCCCTTTCCCTACCTTTTCTAGCTTCTGGAGGCCACCTGCATTCCTCACCTCGTGACCCCTACCTCCATCTTCAAAGCCTTCAGAGTCTCTCTCTTCTCTGACCTCTCTTTCTGTCACCACATCTCCTCTGACTCCATTCCTTCTGCCTCCCTCTTGTAATCACCCAACTGAATAATCCAAAACAATCTCCCCATCTCAAAGTCCTTAATTTAACCACATCTGATAAATCTCTTCTGCCATGTAAGGTAACATATTCAAATGTTTGGGAGATTAGGTTATGGACATCCTTAGGAGGCCGTTATTCAGTATACAAGACATCAGTAGAAAAATAGGTGAAGAAGCAGAAACAATATACAGAATACAAAACAAATAAATGGCCAGTAAACATGTGAAACACATATTCAATCTCACTAGGATTCAAATACCTGGAAAGTAAAACAACAGTGAGGTACTTCTTTTGCCTAACAAATTGACATCGATTTTTCTAAAGTGTGAATATACGATTCTAGCAAGAATATGGTTTCTGAACCATTCTAGACAATAATTAGGTGATACATGTCAGAAAGCCTCAGAACCTTCTTGTCATTTAATCTAGTTTGTTTTTGGGTTTTTTTTGGTGAGGAAGACTGGCCCTGAGCTAACATTCATTGCTGATCTTCCTCTTTTTGCTCGAGGAAGATAGTCCCTGAGTTAACATCTGTGCCCATCTTCCTCTACTTTATAAGGGACACTGCCACAGCATGGCTTGATGAGCAGTGCACAGGTCCGTGCCCAGGATCTGAACCCTTGAACCCCGGGCCGCCGGAGTGGAGTGCACAAACTTAACCACTATGCCACCAGGCCAGCCCCTAACCCAATAATTTTATTTCTTGAAATTGTTCTTAAGGAATTACTTAGGGAGGTCTTTGAAATATATAGCAAGGCTATTACCTTGTTTTACAGAATTTTTACAGAGGAATAAATTAGAAACTACATCCAAAAATAAGGCACTGGTTAAATAAATTGTGATACAGCTATAGGATTGAATATTATACAGCAATTAAAATTTGATCTTCAAAGATTTTTAATAATATCGGGGATATTCTCACAATATACTGCTGAGGACAAAAAATAAACAGAATACAAAACTACATATATTATAAAACATATGCAAAATAGGAAAGTAATTGTTAAGTCAGAGTCACGGGATTATGAGCTATTTTTATTTTCTTTATTATAATTTTTATATTTTCTAAATATTTAATAATAAATACTATTACTGTTACAATCATAAAAAAAGTAATTTAAAAATTCCAAAGTGAGAGATGACAGATGTTGGACACTGAGCCTTAGAATTCTAAGCAGGATGGAAAATAGAGTGTTACACGCCCCCAAATGGCAGCTCCCACACATCTATCGGAGATCAGCCATGCACATTATTCCTTTTAGAAGCAAAGCCAGCCAGCACCATGTGCAAATCAGTATCTCACAGTTATGCACCATTGCCAGGAGAGGAGCAACACAGAACAAGTTCAAGCACAGAGCTGCAGACTCCAAGTAGAAACAGGTTTTTGTCCCCGCATTTGGACCTAGAAAGGATTATGGGCATACTGCAGAACCTTCCAGAGTCAGAAGGGAGGAATTAAGCATATGAGTTTTAATTAAATTCTAACATAGGAAGAAGAACTAATTGGAATGGCTGAAGAATATGCCAGATAAACACGTCAGACTAGCTCAGTTCACAATGCAACTTTTTTTCACTTGGCAAAAAAAATAATATGAAATTTTGATACAGCCTTCTAGAAGGAATACTTACTTCAAAGTGTGAGTTATGGCTACCTGATGCTAACTTTATCAATCAGCTAATAGAAAGTTAGCTTTATGACAGCAAGGGTGTTTTGTTCATTGCTATGTGTTGGTTGCCTAAAACAGTACCCGGCACCCAGTGGATACTCAATAGGTAGTTGTTAAATTAAGGCTGCATCAGTAACATTACTATAAACCTTTATATTAGGTTAGGTTAACTGGCTTATCACTTTTATAGGATTTGAACTCACAACCAACCAGAGCCAGCAGTGGGGATTAATGATCACATGTTGCACCCTGGAGGAGATATTAGTTTAAGGGAAATCATATCTGAGAAGCTGGAAAGGAACTTAAATCTCTTCAAATTCAGGCCCTTCCATTTAACATGAGAGGATGAATAGCTCAGAGTCTAAAGTGAGCTGTCCAAGGACACACCTCTAATTGACAGCAGAACCAAAGCCACTGTCACTTAGTGGAGGGCTCTTTCCTCTCCCTTCCCCACACTGAATGCCAGCATCAGATGCTGCCAGATGGGTGACTTGGCAGGCGGAGACATGTTCCATTGGGCCAGCTATATGGCTCTTTCCTCTCTCTTCTCACAAAATATGACCACCCACCATATTACCCCACACTGTCTACACCTAACACCCGCCATTTTCATATTTCTAACTCTAAAACTTAATACGGGTGACATGACTTCTCTCAAGACTAATGGCAGAGATCCTTTTTCAAATCAGTTGCCAAGTGATTTTGAAATCAGCTCAAGGAACGTCATTTCTGAGGACGCTGAAGATCGCAAACCCAATAGATTTCCTGCTCCTTGTAATTGTGTTGTTCATCCTTGAAGTCTCTGTATTTGACATTTTGCCATTGTCGGCTCATTAAATAAATTACTTATTAAAATAAAAGAGCATCCCTGCAGTAAGTGCCTGGCCTGCTGACATCCAGCTGAGGAATGATGCCAATAGGTTTTCAGCTTTGTCTGACTGTACTGCATCAATGTGGCTGGAGCCCCAGTGCCCCCACAGTGAAGGGAGTCACTTTTACAAATGGGGGGCCAAAAACATACCATTATGCCATTGCAGGCCACTTGCTGTTTTTAGTGAAAATTTGTGGCTTACAGATTACCTTTTTTGCATTCAAGAAGAAGAGCGAGGCAGATAGATTGCCAGGGTCTCTCACGGAAAGATGTTGACAGCAGCCCACCAGAGGCAGACCCAGGGACAACACCATCATGAACAAACCTCGAGGCAAAAGAAGATTTGAATTCCCTCACCACTCACTTCAAAACCTTTTTCCAAAACTAAAATTCAAGCAGTAAACGTAATACATGAAAGATGAGATACCCCCACCTGGCTCCAGCTTTTCACCTATTCCCCTGGAACGTGAAACAGCAAATGTAGATTTCTATGATTCTGTGCAAGGAAAACTGGAGTAGATAAGGTCTTAGCTGAGCAGGGAATATGACAAATATTTTTATAGAGTGCTGAGCCTCACTAACTGGAAAGTCTAATGAAACTTGAGCTTTCTCTTCCTAACTCCTAACACTCCTTTACCCCCCTTACAAGTGGAATGGGCAATTTTTAAAACAAAAGAATGTGTGATCTCAAAGAATCATTTCTTTTTATTTCCAAACAGATGATTCAGTAGTAAATTGATAGTGGCTCCTAATAGAGAAAGGACCACTGCTTTTTCCTGCTGCCTGAAGAATGGCCAATAAAGAGAATTTCTTTCCAGTATTCACGCAAAATGAAATTAATGTTAATTGAACAGTAAGTACTAAGGAAACGCCCACTAGCATTTTCACACTTCTCCCCCACCGTCCTCATCCTACCAATTCCTCTGCTAACATACCAGGCGGAAAGATCTCTCTTCCTATTGTACCTAAACAAATCAGTGTGCAGGGAAGAGATTTATCATTCATGAAAAGCAATCAGATTGCTTGGGGCTGACAGCTGTTCCCAAAATGCAGCTGAGAAACAGACCTTTGGCAAAGTGTAAAATTTGGATCAAAATCATATTACTGTACTTCAGCTGGCAACAAAAGAGGCTGACAGTGAGCTTAATAAAGAAAATACCATGCAGCCCAAAATGTATTAGCTAGTCTACATTTATGAACAAAAATGGTCATTTTCCCCACTTTTCCTAAGTTACTTTCAGTCAAACACACACCTAGGAAAAGTAAAACACTCTTTTTAGGATTTTTTTAAAGATTCAGGCAAATTTTTGGTAAAGACTTTTTTTCACACAATTCATTATGGGAAATGGACCAGAAAAAAAATAATGAAACACGTACAGAGGTTAAAGAGGGACACAGCTTTTACTAGAAAAGGAAGAATTCCAGTACTTTCTGGCCTCCGAGCCATAATTCATTTCATTTTCTGTGTCGAGAATGCTTTCCCATATCTCTCTGCTTGTGTAAGATCTAGCTGTCTTTTCAAACAAAATATAGATCCTCATCTCACCTCCAAAATGCTACAACACTAAGATGCCTTTCCTGACTGTTCTGACCCTTGTGATCTCACCTTCCTTTGAACTCTTGTAACTTTCCTTCATAGCCCCCTTCTCTGCTCTCCTTCACCATCTCCCACCTCTTTTGTTCCCCACCTCACCCCCATTCAATCTCCTTGAACCTCTTGCCCTATCCAAAGCAAAATATGTTGTTTTCATACCTCCCTGTTTCTTTAAACACTGATTCCTTGGCAAAGAAATGTCCTTCACCCCTTCTTCCTGGCCAATCACAGTCAGTCTTTGAGACCTAGTTCAAATGTCCATTTCTTCCTTTACTTAATAAACATTTAATGAGCTTCTATGCTGATTCTTGCCCTGAACTAGAAGCTAGAGTTAAAGACACGAAGAAGACACAACCTCCATTCTAAAGATGCCCACATATTCTTAGTGTGAAAGACCCAAATCCTTAACCTCTTCTAAAAGTCACTGTGTCATGCGGCCCCTGACTATCTCCCTACCCTGACTATCTGTCACTCTTCCCTTATAACCTTGGGCTCCAGCCATATCATCTTTCTCAGGTTCTCAAACTCTCCATGCTCCCTCTGACCTCAGGACTTTACACATCCCATTTGCTCCTACCATACACTCATCTTTGACTAGCTAACTCCCACTCTGCTTTACTTCTCAGCCCCCACCTCCCTTTCTCAGGGATATCTTCCTCAAGTCTTTTGTAAGGTCCAATTCTCTTATTAAGTACTCTTATAGCACTGTATAAGTCTCTTCAAATCACGATGACAGTTCTAATTTCACAATTGTTTATTTGCTTGCTTGTTTAACACTGCTTCACCGGTGAGGCTATATAAGCGGCATTTAGCATAAACTTTGTGTCCATTTACCAGTAAATCCTCAGGACCTATAACAGTATCTGTTCATGTTAATGTTCAATAGATATTTGTGAAATAAATGACAAAAAAATGAATGTGCAAAAAGCCCACTGAGTAAGACAACAACAAAGCCCTTTATCATGCAATAAAATGCATGCTGGAGGGAGCTGTGTGTGACTCAGGATGCTTGAAGAGGGCCTGTTCTGATAGGAGGCAATTGATCATTCTCATGGAAACAGTTTCTTCTGACCATCAGACAGTGAAGTCTGATTGAAATCAAGGCATGAATGGGAAGTGAAACAGTGGACACAGTAAGAGAAGACTCTCCTTTCAAGAAGTTTAGTTGTAGGGTGGATAGAGGGAAGATCTAGAATGGAAAGGATGATTGTTTTTTTTATGAGAGACTGAAAAATATGTATGTGCTGATGGAGAACAGTTAGAGAAATGAAGAGATTAGAAAATTGGTGAATCTAGATCCCTGAAGATCTGGAGGGGATAGGAAGTGGAACAGATATTTGGAAGAACTATCCTTAGCAGGAGGAGGACCTGTCTCTTATTAGGTAGGAGGGAGGGATGTAAAAATGTATGGAATGCAACAATGATTCAACAAATATTTATTGAGCATGTACATGTAAGGGGAACAGAGCATGTATGTGGAGGGAATAGAATGGGATTCTCAACAGGGTAAGCCTTATTGAGAAGATGACAATTAAGCAACTACATAAAAAAGAAAAGTAGGTCAGCCACTCAGATACCTGGGAGAAGAGGGATCCAGGTAAAGAGAATAGCTGGTTCAAAGGCTCTGACATGGGAACATTCCTAGCATTTAGAAAGAAGACCAGAAATTGATGATGTTGCATGCTAATGGTTTCCAAATTTTCTTTGTGAAGCAAAGAAAGTTATCTGCTGACAGAGTTGCTGAGGCTCGCTTGGGGAGCATAGTGAGTTTGTATTAGCTGCTGTTGAGAACAGAAGAGGGAACTTATGTGGGGTGTGTAAAAGGCAGCATGAAGATTGGAGAACAGAGTTTGAAGTCCATGTGTTTGCACTGGCACCATTCCCATCCCATAGTTCAGTCCAAAGAGGTAAGAAGGCAAAAAGGTGAACTGATCCAAAGAGAGGACAAAATCCCAAGAAATTGCTGAGAGAATGATTCCCATGATGGACTGTGGAGTTGGAAAATAAAGGAAGTAATGCCAAAAATAAAACAAATGCACTCAGTAAAATGGAGAAAAGCTTCTTGTTCCACAAACTCTCCCAAAGAGCTAGTCACTCCCACTTGTGCTTCCATAGTGGGTTCCACATACATCAATTGCCATTTTAATTATGTCGCATTAGATTATGTTCATGTGTAAGAATATTTTATTCTCCTTTTGATCTCCCCCTCGGCTTTGCCAAATGCGTGGTCAAGAGTAGGCACTTAGTATGCATTTCTTAACTTAAATGATTAATTAAATAATATGTCATTCATGTTTTTCTACCTTTTATAATTATTTATCTTTCCATGTATATTATCTGTCTTCTCTACTGTATTATGTAGGTTAAGTGCAGGAATCATGCCTGTACTTTGTTTCCCTAGGAGTGTGCCCTAGAAATAAAAGAAACTCAATAATTTTTTGTTATTGCTGTTGAAGGGAAAAAAAATGATTAAGACTGTAAAGCAAAGTCAATTTCTGGAGTTCTCTTTCCCTGAAGCAGTTATAAACCTGTAGTTGAGTAATTGTAAAGTTTTGAGACTAGAGCAGAAAAAATGATGTAATCTGAAGAACTGTAGTGACAAGTGTTGAAAAAGATGATCCCGGAGATAAATGGCTCCTTGTGTCTCCAACATCACCAAGTACTTCTAGAAAATTATTTCCCAAGGTAGAACTATCCCTGGGGTTAAGAAGGGCATTTTACAAAATCATCAGAGCTTGATGGAACTATCCCTCAGGACAATGATTCTCCAGTCGTGGTATGAGTATCCCTAGGGGCATTGAAGGCGATTCTGGGGTTATGAGGAGCCCCAAGGGTAAACATGGTACATTTCTAAAATATTACTAGATGTCAAAGTAAAACATATTATTAACATCGAAGGAATTGCAGATATGTTATGAGATAGAATGTAAATTTTGAGTGAATTCTAATGATAAATAGGAAACTGTACATAAGGTAAGCTAATTTGGCCTCTGCTCCTAGACCTAGTGCATGATATTGGAATCAGAGTGGGGGCGGGGCAGGAGGTGGTATTCACTTTCCTTAGTCTTTCTAGCACTTCACTAGGTGAATTTGAGAAGTATTGCATTGTTATTACCAGCTTCATGCTGATCTCATTAAATATCAAGCAACTTCTTAAGTCAATTGAATTTTTAAGTGAGTCTTATCACTAGAGAGAATGTTTCCTGTGAAAATAACTTTCCCGCTCTCAGGCCAAGTATATCCTTTTCAATAAATACATAAATTGTCCTCAGGTACAATACAATCTTATGTGAGTACAGGCAGTGCAAATCAAATAAACACAAAACAATTCATTTGCCCTTAAAAAAATGTTATTTCCGTTTACTTGGATCCCCAAAAGCTTTAAATACAACCATCATTTTGTTGACCCAATGTAGATCCAGCCCTATATCCACAAATTCCCCAAATTGGAAAAGAATGGCTAGATTTCATACTTCAGCATGAATACTGCAATGGTATCAACCCAAGTTTTTAGTAGGCTTTTTCTCTCCTTCACACACTGATTTTCTACTTCTGTGTTGATGGTCTTATGGTATTTGCGCAAATATTATGTTTATTCTCAAACTCCTGTTTTCTCCCTAAAATATTTACATCATTAAAATTCAATATTCAAACATATATGTGGATTTTATCTAAAGTAAATTAAATTTAGATGAGTTTGCATTTATGTTTCTTTAATCCACTTATGCATTTAGTATTTGATCATCAGAACATTAGCTAATGATTTCCAAGGACTGGACTGTACCAGTAGGCTTTTTATGAATCTCATGAAGTTTTTTTCTTTTACAATCTTGGTTATTTGAATGTTAGTCATTTTAATCAAATTACCTTATTCAATTGCCAAATGAGCCATTCTTATGGAAAGAGCTGAAATGTATTTAAAGAAAACCAGAATAAACTTAAAAATTACTCTCATTGGTCTTAATATGGAAACAATTTAAAGCCAATTTGGTGTTGGTTTAGACATTTTTCAATCAGCAGGATAAACTAAATTATTCAACAACAAATACCCAGGAAGTTTTCCCTCCGTACAGTTACCCAGGGTAAGCAATCAAGGCACACAGTCCCGAGGTTCCCGATCCAATTTACACGAAGATTTGGTTTCAGAAAGGCCGCTTCCTTTCCTACTTTTTCTCTCGCAAAAGCCCACAGCATATTTTTCAAGGATTTTCACTGCCAGCTGCCTTTCCTTATTCTGCAAGTACAGTTCTTCCTGGAGTACTTACTAGTATTTTTCCTCAATTCTCTGTCTCTATTCCAGGTTTACCCAGAGGGGTTTACTATCACGTATCCTTCCTCCTGGATAAGCACAACACGATCCTAACAGCTGTCCCAAGAGTCTCACAAAAGCCCAGGGTGTTGGGAAAGTGCCTGTGTGTGTTCAGCGTAATTGGAGTTACAACCTTTGTCTTTGATTCTCTGCTCTCCACACAGCACCAAATAAAAAGAGACAAGGAGAAAGTACCCATTTAGGCTAACCTTCTCTATGTAATTTCAGTTGAATTATTTCAAATTGGATTTCTATTTTGCATGCATTTGCATATTTATTATTGGGCCCAGAAGTCAACTGTTGTAACTGCCTCTGAACTCCTCTTACTCATCATCAAGGAAAGAGTAAAATAAAATTAGATTTTGACACAGATGAATTTATTTGTGTTTATCAAAGTATAATCTTAAATAGATGCAAAAGTTTCCCCAAATTAGGAGTCATACCTCTAGTATAAAGCCTAACTCCTATTTACATGCAATATGGGCAATGTGCCACAGTTTAAATCTCACTCAGCCTGCTCGGGCCCCAGACTGACACCAGCAGGCTCTGGTCAGCAGAGTCCTAAAGCATCACAAAAGTCCTTGACAGGAAATGTCATTGTCCCACCTTTCCTCTAATATATTCATGATGAAGATTGGACATGGACACATTCAGTGGGGCGTGGCCCAAGAGATGTGCGGAGTGTGCAAGGATACCGGTGGAGAAACCAAGTGAGACTAGAAGAAGAAAAAACAGGCTTTCTTCATCTTTCCCTCATTCTTCCTTTCTTGCACCAACACACATATCTACTATGCCTTGCAGTTAATGGGGGAGCTCAATAAATGTCAAATTAGCAAAATAAGCAGGCAAGTACAACCAGGACCACCCTTAGACCCAGTGAGAGGGACCCCAGCTTTAGAAGTTGCCATGCTCAAGAGGGGTCCCACTCTGGTGTCCTCCTCTAGCTGCACCCCTCTCCTTGGGGCCAATGGAACATGCCCAGCAGGAGCCTTCACCCATCCCCCACCCTGACCATGCTCTGGGAGTGGAAGACCTTGAAATTCCCTGCCTAAATAACCCTGAGCCACTTCCAGCGCCTGCCTAGCCCTCTTCCCAGGGCCTACTCTCCCAAAGGCTAACCAAACTTGTATACACACTTATGGTGCAACCAAGAGGCAGCTGATTGGCAGGGGTGGGGGTGTGGCCTTTGACAGAGGTTGGACCTGCAAACTCTAGAACCTGCATGTATGTAAGGCCCCTCCGAGAGCTGGAGGAGCCAGAGGTGGGAAAAGAGAAGGAGGGAGCTAGGTGTAGGCACCAGGAGTGGACTCTCCCAGAACCACCAAACTCTAGCTCAAACTCCTGAGAAGTCCTGAGAATGCTAAATTCAAACACTTCTCCCTCTGTATCACAAAGGTATATTGTCAACGTAGGAGGATAGAAAATGGTTCAACAGTTTGTAAGCCTGTTTTATACTTTTTAAATACTTAGACATTTAGTAGATAGACTTCCATTTGTACTCTTGCCTCAGGCCCCGCGAATGTTAGGGCAGGTTCTTCTACACAGAAGAGGGAAAGAAAGAGGTGGGAAGAAGTGTGGAAAGACAAAAGGAGAGAAAGAAGTAACAATGAGCTGCTTACCAGACAAGGACTCCGTATCTTATCTTGATATACTGTACTCAGTGCCCAGTGAAACGCCTGGAACATTTCAGGTGTTTAATGTAAATTTGCTGAATGAACATATAATCAATCAGTCGATCAATAATGAGGAAACAAGGCTAACTTTGCTGTAGATATAGTTATGACCAAACTAGGGATCACAAACCTTTCCAATATGACCTGCCAACTACTTATTCAGGCACCTGATCCCAACCTCAAGCACGGAAAAGACAAAATTGGTAACTCATCTATTGTGCATATGCACAGAACTCTCCTGACAGATCCACAAAGCTTTCACCTGGGAATGAATTGACCCCCAGGGAAACATCCTCACATTTTAGGCCCCAGGCAGACTAAATAATCAAAATAAACAAGAAGGCCAGCTTCAGGACTTCTGAAATTGTACCCCGGTGAGACGAAAACATTAAATTTGGCAAGGACAATGAAGCTGAAGACAGAGTCAGATGTAAGAATATTTCAAAGACAAAATCAATTTGGTCACTGAATGTGGTTAGTAATGTTGTTAATTCAGGTTTACTTGCTTAAACATTTAAAAATTCTATTTTTGTACACAAGCATAATTGAGTAAGAAAGCATACTAATCTTTCTTTCCTCCTACCTCTTGCATACCACATCCATTTATCTACACAGTAGTTCTCAGTTCTGGTTCTCAAACCTACAATCACTTGGAGGCATTTAAAAAATACCAGTGCCTGGGACCTACCTGTAAAAATTCTGATTCAACAAGGATAGTGCCTGGGAATTGGTATTTTTTTAACATTGTTCCAGGATATTCTAATGTGTTACCCAAGGTGGGAACTACTGAGCCCCAAGGAGTATAGCTATTTGGTTCATTAACTGGAAAACAGTATTCTCTACCCGGAGGCAAAAAAAATCTAGAAGTGAGGATCCTCTGAGGAGGTGACCTGGAAAGTCCCAGTCCAAGGGGATGGCTGTGATTATGACACCACAGAGCTTTGGTTTCTGAATATATCTTCTTGCTTTCTTCATTGAAATTCATTCTGTGTTTGAATGATTCACTTTCAAATTTTTCAAAATCACTGATTTATATTTCAATTTTCCAGAATAGTAACTATCCCCTCATATTTAGACTCATCTGAGTGTTTAACGATATTCTCAATTCTTCGAGCCACATTCATAGTAAGAGTGTTTATTAGATATTGAATAGTACCACTTTTCTCTGCAGATCTCAAACTTTAATGAGCAAAGCAGTCTCCAGGGTGTTAGATAAAATTCACATGCTAAACTCCACCCCAGAGTTCCCATTCAGTGAGTCTGCAAAGGGGTTTAGGGGTTTGCATGTTTAACAAGTTCTTCAGATGATTCTGCTATTGGTGATTAGCAGGCAACCCTTTGGAGAAAAACTGCTCTGGGGCACCTGGGTTTATGGATCATCTTTAGACATGGAAGATTTCTTCTCCTTCTACCACACTCAAGCATTTTGTAAAACAATGACACAGTCATTCCAATTCTATCAGTCATAGGAAATTGATTACAAATAGCTTGATTTCCTTTGGTCTTGATAATCTTAGAGAATACCCCTTGTTTCACATTCTATGGTACACTCAAATCAACTCTTAAGAAATCCCGGTGAATTGATTCAACCTTATGTGAAATCCTTGAGCTGATTGCTCACCTATTATCATTCTTTAATTCAGGGCACACAATATAGTATATTACCACTTAATTAATGACAATCACACATATGCCAAAAATAAACATGATACTGGGAGTTTTGAGCAGCTCATCTTACCCTGATATCTTGACAATCATGCAGGATTCCACTGTCATTTCCTTGTCTTTGGGGGCTATATCTCAATTACAGAGGGTAATAAAATTGGTAAGGCACCATTTGATCTTCTTAAAGCCATATGGGTTGCTTTCCAACCTCTTGATTCTTTTAAATTGTTGCTAATTAATTGCTTGATGATTTTTTTCCACTGGCTTCCCAGGTATCAATGCAAACTGATACACTGCTTGCTATCTTGCAGAGAATTGTCCTTCGTGATTTCTCAAGAGCTAAGGCTGAAAAACATGCAGAGACATCTGCAATTGTGAAATATGCCCTAGGTCCAAACAGTACTTTACGATTTTTTTCATTTACTCCGTACAACAATCCTATGAGGCAGGTAATATTATCTCCATTTTACAGATACGGAAAGCAAGCTTCAGAGGCCTTCTTTTCCCAAGGTCACTCAATTAGTAAAATAAGTTAAGAATAGAACCTGGGTGTTCTGAATACTCATCCAATTCTCTTTCTACTGTATTACACTGCTGATCATCTGGCCCTGCTAGTTCAACTGTACCCAGCCATTCCAGGTAATCTTTAATTACTTCTTTCCCAGTCCTAGTTGGCCTACCCTTCTCCTCTCACAGCTGAGACTCGTGCTAGCCAAGTGTGCACATCTGACCATTTATATAAAAGGCAGAAATGAAAACTACATTAAAAGCTTCTCCCACTTCACTGTCCTCTGTCACTACGTTTTCCTTTCCTATCTATCAACGGGTGGGATTTTCCCGGTCACCTTCTTTTGTCTGTTATATGCATCATCTCTAAGTATCAGAATTGGCCACAGTTCTGTGGTTGGCCCCATACTAGGTGCTATTGTGGTCACACAACAAAATCACAGCCTCAGAGTGCCAAACTCACAGTGGCAATGGCTGATAAACAGGAGGGGAAGTAGATGTGGGCAGAGGAGTTGGGCCAAGATTAACACAAATAAGCTTGTGCTTTGACAAGGACCAGGTGCAGAATGGATGAGTGGGAGGTGGAGTTAAGGGATTCTGCAATCCTAGTCCCCAAAGCCTGGCTGCTACCCTGTACCATCCCTAGGAGTGGAGATGGAGGCTCAGTAATGGCTGCTGTGGTGGGCACCCACTCTGGGCTTCCTGGGGAAAGCCCTCTCTGACTCACCTGGGATACCTTGGGATCAGTCATCCCCCGGCTTCACCAGCTGTCTCCCATCTCTACCATCACATGCATTAATTTTAACCATTATTGGACTGTATTTCATGTCCAGTTGTTGAAGTTGATTTGTAACAAGACAACAACATTTGAAGACGATTACAATTTTAGCCAACAGAAACTATTTATTTACTCAATAAATCCTTAATGTACATCCATAATATGTGGAAATCACCATGCTCAGTGCCAAAGAAACAGAGATGACAAGACACAGATGTTTCCTGCCCTCATAGAGCTGATATTCCAGCTATTCCAGAATTCTAGCTATCATTTACAGAGAATCTTTCACACAATTGTTTAATCGATTTCTCATCAGTGGGTAGTGTGGAATTGTACGTCTAGTGAAGTGGAATTTTTACTTTGATATTCCAATGCCCAGGTCCCAGAGAGTCTGTATTAATTAGTGTTGATGGAGGCCTGAACATTGACATTATTTGAAAACTCCCCCAGATAACTGAATTTGTGATAACAGTTGAGAATCAGTTCTGTTCTGGTGTTTGCCACTCCTGCTGGGTCATAAGAGTCATGAGGGGATATTATTAACCCTGGACCCCAGACCCACTACATCAGAATAAGAGGGCTGGGAGTCTGTATTTTTAACAAGCATTCTAGAAATGTTTATGATCAGACCAATTTTGGAAATACTGATTTTTGTCAAAAATAAAATAAAACTTGCCGATTGAAATACAATTCTATCATAAATTCTGATTTTTAAGTTAAATTTTAAAAATTTGTAACCAGTTTTTCATTGTTAATGAGCCAAAATTGCCTTTATAATAAATATCATGCCATTATTTTCTGAAATGTCAGAATGAAGCGGAATTAAAATAAATATGGCCCTTTATGTTGTTGGCCTTTAAAGAGCCAAATAAAAAATGGTCTTTGTCCTGGCATTAACACAATTACAAATCAGTTTGCTCAAATATGTTTGGATTCAGAACATCTGATTTCTTGTTCACAAACTAACCTAAACATTTCTTGTTAAGTGAAATTTAGTTATGACTTAAAATATTTGAAGAAAAGCAGTCATCCAGAAAATTAAGGTCAACCAAAAACAGATGGCATCTACGAAATAGGGTGTTGAATTCTCTGTTATGCCAAGTAAAAAAATAAAACAAAAATCTGTGTTAGAAGACAGTCCTTCTGAAATTTATATGTCTTATCTGGGAATGCTTATATATTTTTTAATAACCCCAACTTTCTAAATAGTAGCAGACCTTTCATATTTTCTTCCAAGACTTCTGTTATTTGAAAATAAAGTTCTGGGAAGCATGGTTTTTGGAGGAAATGCATTTTCATGTCACAAGTCAGTTGGGTCTTCCCAGGGCCCGTTACATACACTACATTTCCATTTACATCCATTAGAAAGAAAACATCTTTTGGGTTTCTTACTATTGCCTTTTAAAGAACTTTATTTTCAGCCTAGTGCTACTTTTGGAGAAAAGCTTTTCCCACTTATGATGCATAAGGGGAAAATTATGTTCTCAATTTCAGGTGAGTAACCCATCTAGACCTCCAGGAAAGGGTGGGGAGAATAAATGATGCTGGCAAAGGAACCAAATGGTTTTGGTGGAGACAGAAATAACGCATACTATTCTAGGGCAGCAAACACGCTGAAGCCAATGGTTGTTGTTGTAGAGCTTTTTCATCATTCATTTCTACTACATCTTTCTATCTTTCAGATATAACGAGCAACTCAGAATTTTTCATTTACGAATGGAGAAAACCTCTTTCTAAGGCACTGGAATGTGAAAGGCATGAATAAAGATGAAGAAATGGGCATTTTCATTTTGATTGGAGCTAAGTAGTTTAAAAAATGATAATGGGATTGAAAATGTATTTAATAAAAAATTATGCTGTGAATAATAAATCAGGTATTGTAATTCTGACATTAAATCATCTTCTAGAATATCTCAGTTTTTCACTAGCATATGACTTCAAAACTAAGAACTAGAAAATACAGTAGGTATTTTTCTTATCCTGAAGAACAGTTTTTCTTCACTGTAGAAAAAATAAAAGGTGAAACCATGCCCTAAACTGATATTCATGGATAATGCAGTATATAGTTTCAAAATTGAATATTTTGTGAAATGCTTTACAAATATGACTTCATTAATCATTCCTAAATCCCTTTGTAGGATATAGAAAAAAATGCTATTAAAAGAAGCCATACCCCTGTCCTGCCTTCCAATGGCTTTTCCTGTTCTGGGCTCTATGGTGAAGAGCCGTATATTTTGTATTATTCAAGTTCCTAGGAAGAATTTGTTTTTTTCCTGACTAATGATGCCATTTGTTCCAAACATCTGATTTCCAAGTTACAGAATAAATGATTCACAGTATGGATGTATTCCAACATAACTTGCTCTCAAACCACATTTCCTGACATCTCACTGAAATCTAATGATGTGGAAAGATATTCATGTTATTTTATAAAATAATAATTTACCAAATAACTACTTGGTACCAAAATGTATAAATATATACTTATAGCTATGGCTATCGATATGCCTGGAAGGAATTATAGTTGATTCACACTTTTTTCAACAATGAACATGGCTTCCTAATATAATTTAAATTTATTAATTTGATTTGACTTGTTTTATGGAACATGGCTAGGAACAGCCTTAGTGTGATAAGAGATAAAGAAGGTAATAGTCAGATTGCCACGCTACTTGTATTTAAATAAATTCTTAAATAAACAGAAAGTATCAAGACCACAAAACTGGAGTTAGACTTGTCATCAGAATTTCCAAGACCTTGATTAAGTCTTTCACCTTCTGCTCACTCAACACCTGGGCTCCTCGTCACCTCACAAACATTCAAGACTACCCAGTGCCCTTTTGGGTGTGCTGGATGTCTGAGAGTGCCCAAAGTTTACCATGTTTCCCACAGCATGGGCCATCCTAACCTGGATCCCATTCTCAAGGAGTTTAGAAGAAAAGAGAAGCCATGTTTACACACAACAAGCATAAAAACAATATAGGGTAAGTTCCTTAAAGGGAATAAAACCATGGCATTATGAAATTTTAACACCTTCTTTCTACGGGTTTGATAGCATTGCCCATGCTTTCCCCCTTGGACATCTTCATGTCTCTTCTTTTGCACCTTCGGTCTCTGCTGGCTCCTTGCCTCAACTGTTACACCTTCTCTAGTTTTGTTCTGTTTTCTCCTCTCTTTCACGCCAACAAGTTTCTGACTTTTCTCTCTCAAAATAAATATGCACATTCACTGCCACATTGTCTTATTCCTTTCCATCATGGCTTGGAACCACCCTCCAAAATGTAGACATCTACTTAGAGCTGTTTCCATGTGCCCATGCCCGATCCCAGAGTCAAGCTAAGCCTTCTCTCTCCAAAGAGTCAGTCAGGACCCTAGCTCCTGAACAACCTCCAGCACTTCTCATTACTCTCTTCAAGGAAATTGCATACAGCAAAGCATACAAAACAGGAGATGTTGAGGAAAAAGTATTAAGAATGGAGTAGAGGTTGGTAGCAACCAATATTTCTTATGCAGGGTCTGAGTTCTAAATCTGTGTTCGAATGTGTCTGAGTCTATTTGACAGAGCTAAAAACATTAATATATTCACTACCTTTCTTCCTCTGCCAATTTCAGGAGATGCCCTGGTTGCTGCTCACTTCCAGGGCCTTCTTTATGCTGACATGGGGTACTTGGTGAAGAAGAAGAACCGAGAGGACAGAGAGCTACAGACCAAGGAATGGAACAGATCTGGAAGACTAAAGAAGGGAGCAGGGGGTGGGAAGAGAAGCTGGCAAACCTAGGACAGGGTGAGGTTGAGGTTGATTCTCTAAGTAGAGAGATGGGAGGGTGGGGGAGGTGGAGCATTGTAGCCATGGGGATAATAGGACTGTTAGCCGTGTGCCATGCAACGTAATTCCCCTTTACTGTCTCTTCAAAATGTTTCGGTAAAAGCACACAGGAATTTTAAAGGCATCTTATAATTTATTTGGGTTTCTTTTAAATTTGACAGAAGCAGAAAGACCTAGATCTGTTCAGGTTTCAGTACATGTGGGACCTCAGTGTTAATGAGGGATGTGCAGAGTGAGAGTAGGCAAAAGAGAAAGACATATGATGTCAATAAGGCCAAACAGAATATGGTCCCCTCCTTTCCAAAGCTTTAAGAATACTCTTTATCTGAGAGATATACTGCTATTTTTGCCAGACAGTTATTGCTGCCAATTTTCCCCCGCTAACAAGAAATGTTCTACAGTGTCACACTAATCTATTTAAAAATCAGAGAACCAGATAACCATGAAAATTCTGCACAAAAATCCCAAACCCATGACGAAATAAACAGAAATGTGTGTGCGGCTGTATCCAGGTCCTTTAAAAGCTGTCAATGTTCATTATAAAATATTAAGTGATTGAATAAATATTAACACAGATTTTTTTTTTATTTCAGTGGAGTTAGAGACTAAAGGGGCAGCAGGAACTCTGTTTCACTGATGGAAGTGACTCATTCTGTCCTAAGTCAACTCCTACATAATCAAGTTTATGATACCACTCTGTCTCATCTGTTTGAGAAAAAAAAATCTGTTAGTAGGCCACAAATATAAATTCTAAAATTTAATGTCGTATATGAAAAATGTTATCATATTGTAAAAAATAAGTTCATTCTGGGATTAAAGAATTATAGAAATGCAGATAAACCCAAGAGACAGACTAAAAGAGAAATAATTTTACAAATGGGTACCATGAATCTTTTGGTTCATCTTAGTCACCATAGAATTTTGTTCTACCTAACCCTGATTTTGCTCTGCTCAGAGGCACTAGAGGTATGGTCTGACTCAGCTGCACTTTTGCTGTATCATAAATCAACAGAAATCCTCAATGTTAATACGACAGATCTCATGTACATGCAGCTGAACTTTGCCTTTCTCTGATTCATTAAGCTCATTCCTTACCAGATTTTAACTTCACAAATCCAGAACTTTCAGTATCTCTCGCCAAAGGAATTCATATGGATACCAATCTGTCCAGCAGTTCCTCTGCAGGATATGTGTGCATAATACCCTCCTTTCTCTGTAAAGCTTTATTCCTCTGGAAGTTGAAGGTCTTCTGAATCATTATGAAGATGTCTGCTGAACGACCTCTCCTTTAGGAACTTCTAGAAAAGCTTCATGATGGCCCATCATTACCAAACAGATGAGCCAAGGGAGTACATACACACACTGAGTTTCCTGAGGTTCCAATACTATTATAGCTATAATTACCCCACCTCTCTAAATTCCTTCTATCCAGCCGGCTTTAATTCTCTCAACAATCATCTCCTTCAGTCTTTTGCTATGATTTAGAATCCTCTACTAATCCTAGAAAATGGAGAAATATGGTCGGGCCATATGTTTCTTTACTGGAAAAAAAAATTGATGAGATAGGCCTATTTTCATTCTACTTAGCACAGATGGAAAAAATCATGACTGTATTATTTCTTTTCTTTTTGTGTGCCCTGTTTAGCCTTGAAAAACAAAGACAAAATTGAGCTTCCTCCGAGTTTTACCTACTCAGCCACTTACTTTCCAGGATTCTTCATCAAGAAAACAATTGTATCAGGTAAAAGATTGGAGTTAGTGCTGGAAATAAGAAAAGGCAAAACTAGGGCCCAGCCAAGTGACAGTTCCAGACAAGGTATATTAGGGGGCTAGAGGAGGTGGTTAGAGATGGAAAGGAGGTCAAAGCTGAACACATTTTAGTACACAGAGACCACACAACGCTCTAAAGCCAGATGAGTGGAATATAACCCATTAAGTCTCCTTCTTGCTTTGGTTGTCCAGAAGCTGAGAATTATGTATTTATTGTTGACTCATCATAAATATCTCTACATGGTCTCCCTTCCCAGGTGTGCAGGGTGTGTGGTGGCGGCCACTGGTGGAAATTGCTGTGGGTCTGAGAGACCTGAACTGAGCACTGGGATATGAAACTTTATACTCAGGATTGCAATTCAGGAAGCCGTAGTGCAATGGCAGCATTGTCTGGGTGCAATCTGAGCGCCAGAAACCAAAATGCAAATATTAGTAAATATAGAACCAAGAAGACCTCATGTATGGAGCAGGGCAAAGCAGGTGGAAGAGATGAGAGTCCTCAAGAATTATACATGGTGCTGGTAACCTCTAGTGTGAGCATTCTGGAAGCAATTGAAGATGCTAAGGTGGTAAGGCCTCAGTTCTGAGACACTTAGTAACGTTACCCTACCTTACGTGGGGTTTTTGATCATCTATGCCACGTTCTACCGGAAAGCAAGGGGAACTTCCAGGCACTGTTGACAACTTCCCTGCACACAGTTGGCAACTTGCAGCAGCTGGCAGCTCCTCAGGGCTCTCACATTGGGCCCGGCTTGTACTTGTTCACCTCCTGTTTGGGCACCTCCCCTCCTAGTGACAAGCTTCCTGAGGGTTCCAATATCTCCATTTTTCCTTACCTTTTCAAAACCCTTGATTATCGACCTTGCCAAAAAGTCATTATTTTTGCATTAATAGCAGACTTGACTCTCCCCAGATAAGTTTTGGCAATTTTCCTCTCCACTCTTTGTTTATGGATATCTGTAGAGAAGTATCTAAAGTTACCTTTAACCTAAAGTCACATGACTACTATTGGGTCCTACAATAAACATATACTGCTGATGGGGATGTGGGATGCTCTAAACCCAGAACATTGAGGCTGTGAAGCCGTGATCTGGGCAGCACTATTTTGGACTAAATAAGGTCATTGATGATTAATGCAATGATAAGAACAAATATCTGCATGATGTTTTCTATTTAATGAAATACTTTTACAGTCCCCATTATATCATTTGAACCACACAACTAACTAAAATAGTGAAGAAGAAATTCTTGTTATTTTCTATTTACAGATGGAAAATTGAGACTCTGGGAGATTACGTGACTTGCTCAAGATCGACAAGTTTTATCTGTCAGAGCAATGACTCAGAACCAGACATATGACTCCGGGTCAAACATCCATCCCACCATGATATGATGCTGGGCTTTTCCTGCCTTGAGCCTACATTACAATTAAAGTCTCAAACGAAAGGGCACTAACCATGTTCTGGCATAACTGAGCAGCTGAATGTCACTGTTGGTTCTTTCGGTCTTGCATCTTCATAGTTGTTTCACAACTGCCTGGTCTTTCATCTCCTAAATGCTGCTCATATATAATAAACGTCGGAGACAGTGGTTGGTCGTTGTCATTTCACTTCTTAGTCATTTGATGGAGAATGTACAAATGGCCTGTGTATACTCGATTCAGAGGTCGGCTTGATGCAGTGAGTCACTATAAAGATAAGCATTCAGCCATTATCTTCATCCATTTTAGGCAAGGATGCTACTTTATCATTTACCCTTTCTTCTTTGCAGCTGATAAAGAAATGGATGACTCTTTTGACTGCTAATTATCATGACAGAGGGAGATACTGTCGCTTTTTATGGGAATCAGAGCTACCGTGGTTATGTTGGAGGGACCGTGGATAAACTACCTATCCCAGAAGCTCCAAACAGGTCCCTGGAACTGTCTTCCTTTGTGTCTATTTAAGTTAAGAATGATGTTGGGCCACCCTTGAGAAGGGCAGAATGACGATGCTTTATTTTACATTAAACTTGTACAGTCAGAACTCGTATTAACTTCAGCTTCTTCCAGTGCAAAATAAAATGGAATATATTGGATATACACTGAGCATTCCTCCACTAATCCCTCTCACTTTCATGCATGTCCTTCACGTCTCCAAAACATCTTTCCTCCAGACTAGATGAGAGGGTAGCATTCTTTTTAAATGTAAAGACTTCTCTTCAATGATTAAAAAAAAAAAAAGTCCAGACTCCTACATGACAATAATTATAATTGTGGTATCTATTGAAAGATAAAATACAGTATTAAAAAGGCTTCAGTGAATTCACTAATATGTTTAAAAAGAAAACTTTGTGTTTTGTTCATCATGGTATTATGAATACACTTTTGAAAAAAAGTAGTATATGTATGCAAGACATGTTTATGTTTCGTCTACACACGGATTCACAATCGTCCTCCCACCCGTACATCCTCCCACAACTGATCTAGAATTTTTGCTTCTCAGATTATTCCACCGGCTGAGCAGTCTCCATAGCTCAGCTTCTCCAGGTATAGTGATGGGTTGGCCTCTACGTACTCAGAGCAAGGCCATCTGCCTGGTATGGGTTCATTCATCCCTTCAACAAACATTTCTTGAGCACCTCCTCTCCGAGAGCCATGCTAGATCGAGGTTGGTGTGCTTTCTGGGGACTTCCCCATCCACTGATATCTGAGATTGCACCAGTCAGAACTGCCTTCCTTCCTATAAAGCTCAGATCTCTCAAAATTTAAGCTTCCCTGAGAAAGACAATACTTTTAAGTTGTTAATTGCTTCTCAATCCTAGGTACACCATAAAATCTCCTAGGGGACTTTTCAAAAACTACCAATGTCTGGATCCCACCCCAGCCAATCAAATTAGACTATGTGAGGAAGGGGAACCCAGACGCCGTTTTTTGTTTTATTTTTTATTTTGCTTTTAAGTTTCCAGATGATCAAACATGTTGCCAGGCAAGAACTCTTGGTTTCTCAATGTTTCTAAGGGACCTAAAGGAGAAGAAAAGCAACAAGAATTATGTGAGGAGATGCCTCCAAATGTGAACATACTGGAGTCTGGAGCAGTAGAGCAGGTGGACGAGGAAGAAGTGCTGAAGGCAAATTTCCTCCTCCTCCTGACTGCCCTCAACTTGTCCTGACCCCTCTCTTATACTGAACATTTCACTTAGGATGTTTTCATCCCAAACACTTTTCCTTTGGCTGAGCCCCATCTCCTCATTCTTTGAGTGCCTATTGAGTATCAGGCACTAGGCAAAGTTCTGCCCTCATGGAATTTACATTCTAACCGGGGAGAATGACAATAAAACAATGAATTTGCATCCACTTTGTACCTCTCATTCTCATCTCTTTTCTTCTATTTGCTGGCATCTTCCAGGTCTTGGTATTACTCGGATCAGACGTCAACGGGTCTCATATTGCACGCTTTTCTATGTCATTGTGCACATGTATCACGTGTGATTTTTTAAAAGAGTATTTATAATTACACTCCACAAATCTATGTCTGAGATAGCTAACTTCCATCTCACCCTTAGAAAATTAAAGCACTTTGGTTTCAAAATGTTTCTGTCTCTAGGTTAAATGTTGAACAAGGGCAGAATCTTAAGTCACAGGACCCAAATTCAAATTGTGACTGTGCCTTACTAGCTGTGTGAACTTAGAACAGTTACTTAACCTCCCTAGGTCTCAATGTTCTCATTTGTGAGGTGAGGATAATAATATGAAAATCAAAGTTTTAAATAAGAAATATACAATCAACAAGGATCCGCACAGAGCACACCTGTAAGACCAGTGGCCAAGAGTGAACTGGCCCTTGGACTAAGACCACCCTCCCCTAGCCCTTCCACCTCCATCATCAAAAGTGAAGACGGATCTTCAGAAACCCCCTCCTCTTCACCATCAAACACGCTCTTTCACCACCATTATCTTGATATTTATCTAATTTTTTATTTATCCCCATTTATATCAGCCACCACAAAACCTCCCAGACTCCCTCTCATCTCCCACACTCCAATCCCCTCCAAGCTCTCTACATACCCTATTCTGTCATCTTCTCCCTCTCTTCCAGCAGTCCTGAAACCCATCCACTGTGCCTTCTGAAATTCATGACCATTATTTGCAAAACCCCCTTGTATTAGGGGGGGTTTGTATGAAGCAATAGATTTGCTTCATAGCAAATAACTCCAAAACTTAGTGGCTTAAAACAAAAACAATCATTCATTATGTAATGTAGTTTTGGCAGATTGGAAATTAGGTAATGGCTTGGCTAGACAGTTTTAACTTGGAGTCTCTCATGAGGCTCCAGTCAGATGTTGGCTGGGCTGCGGTCATCTGATGGTTTGACTGGGGAGGAAAGATCTGCTTCTGCTGTAGTTCACTTACATGCTGGCAAGTTAGCACTAGTTTTAGCAGGGAGGCCTCTCTTCCTCTCCTGAAGGATCTCTCCACAGGGCTGTTTGAGTGTCCTCCTGGCCTGGATGTAAGAGAGCAAGGCAGAAGCTGCAGTGCCTTTTATGACTTTGCCTCAGAAATTACATGTCATCACTTTTGCAGTATTCTCTTGATCACATAGGTCAGCCTGATCCAGTAAGGGAGAGGACTAAAAAAAGGCTTAAATACCAGGAGATGAGTATCATTGAATGTCATCTTGGTGGTTGACTGTCACACCCCTATTTTCACAGACCATTCTCTGAATATTACCTTCTTCTTTTTGCTCTCACCAAAACCTGACTTTCCCCTAAGAACACTCCACCAGCCTCCTAATTGGAGATTGCTTTTCCTTTTGTAGGGCTCAGATCTTTGAGCATGGAGATGGGTAGATGTCATCCTTGCTCCTCATTGCCTTCAGACACTTCTCCTTCCCTCTTCCCTAAAAATGCCAGCTTGAATCACCCATCATCATATATCACACACTAGTGATGCTCTGCCGTCTCCCTCATTTCTCTAGATTCTGGCTCCTGGCTCAAAGTTGTACTCTCCAAATGCTACTCCTGTCTTAATTCCTGGAGCTATGGACACACAAGTAGATCATCATGCCCACACCCTGGCTTCACAAATCCTTGAACTTCTCTTCTCTTCTCCATTGATCATGCCAACCATGCTACCACAGCCTCTAGTCCCATAGTCACAGCCCTAGACTGTGTCATTAGCAACAAATGCCTCCCTTCTTAATGTTGGTTTCATGCGTTCCACCATGTGACCACCACCTCCAATCTTTCCAGCTCTCTTCCTCTACTATCCTATCCCCAATCATCTTTCAAACTCACTAGGACCTCCAATCTGTTGATCTACCACCATTCCACTGTCCATCTCCCCTTACTGTTACCATCCCCCTCCTTACCAAGCTTCCATTCCATGACCAATCTTTATAATTGTTCCCTAGCATATACCCTTGATCCTTTTGCCTCTTTTCAGATTTATCATGCTTACTCGGAAGACTAGAATCTTAGTTAAAATCCAACTCTCTGCCTATGCCAAACCTCCACCATATAACTGAATGTGACTGGAGAAAAACATACAGTCATATTGAATGGTCTCACTTTAAATGTATGAAGGGATCCTCAAACATGCTTTTAGTGCTACCAGGATGTCATAACTTAATTTCCAAAGACAATTAGTCTTCCATTCTCCTGGACAACTTTTCACACTTTCACTCTTCTCAAATACCCCAAACTTCATTACTATCTTCACAATCCTACATCATTGAGAAAATTAAAGCAATCAGAAGAGAACTCCTACCACCATAATTACCCACCTACAAGCTCTGTGTCTACACACTCTGCCTCCATACCTACTACTATCTGTGATCCTACCCAAAGCCAGCCCTCCCTCTTAGGCACTAAATCCCATCCCCTAGAGCTTACTCAAGGATACCATTCCAGCACTCTCTACTGGACCACTTCCATTCAAATACAAATAACATGCCAATGCTACTCCCATCTTTAAAAAACATTAAAAATAATAATAATAACTTCTCTGGATCCTACTTACCTCACTGGCTATTATCTATCTCATTTTTCCCCTCCTTTTTGAACAAAAACTCCTCCAGAAAGTTATCTACAGCTGCTATCTGTATTTCCTTTCCTGCTATTCTCCATTAAAACCAATTTAGTCAGATTTTTGTCTCACTAATCCATGAAAAGCACCATTAATAATGTTCACAACACCCACCATGTGGCCCAATCCAGCAGCCCAGTCCTCTCTTTGCTTGCCTTATCAACAGCATTTGGCATAGTTGATCTCTCCCTCCTCCTTGATACACTTTCTTCACTTGAATTCCAGGCCACCACATTCTCCTGGTTTCCTCCTAACACACTGGCTGCTCCTTAATCTCCTTTGTTGGTCCTTCCCTGTCTCCTAGATTCTTTAATGTTGCAATGCCCCAGGGCTCAGTCCTTGGTCCTGTTCTCATCTCTAACTACACTGATTCCCTTGGTGATCACAGCAGTATTATGACTTTAAAATACTAGCAATATGCCGCTGGCCTCCAAATGTGTATCTCCAACTCAGGCCGCACTCACAAGATTTGTATGTCCTTGGACATAAAATAAACATCTTAAACGCAACATGCCAAAATCCAAACTCCTGATCTTACTGCCAAAACCTGCTCCCTGCTCAAGCCTCAGCTTTCTCTATCTCCATTGATGGCAACTCCACCTTCCCATTCAGCAGATGAAAAACGCTGGAGTCCCTTTTGACTTTTCTCTTGCTTTCACAGCCCACATCCAATCCAACCACAAATCCTGCTGGCTGTACTTTCAAAATATATTCAGAATCTGAATGCTTTTCACCACCTTCTCTGCTGTCATCTGATCAAAGCCATCATCTCTCTCCTGGCTACTGCAATAGCCTATTAGCAGTTCTCCACTTCCATCCTTGTCCCGTTACAAGTTACTCTCAACATGGCAGCCAGAGTGATTCTTTTTTTTTGGTGAGAAAGATTGGCCCTGGACTAACATCTGTGCCCATCTTCCTTTACTCTATATGTAGGACACCTGCCACAGCATGGCTTGATAAGCAGTGTGTAGGTCCACGCTTGGAATCCGAACCCCTGAACCCCAGGCCGCCAAAGCAGAAAGCGTGAACTTAGCCACTATGCTGGTCTCCAGAGTGATTCTTTTAAAACATTCTTATATCACACTTCTGCTCCAAGTCCCCAATTGTCTCCCCATTGGCCCAAAGTAAAGACAGTGGCTTACTAGACCTTACAGGGCTGACAACACCATCTTGCTCACCTCTCTGATCTCACCTCCAATTACTTTCCTCCTTGATCACTCAACTCTAGCCACACTGGTCCCTTCTTCTTTCTAGAACAGGGGCCAGACAAGCTCCCACCTGAGCACCTACACTTTAGCTGTTCCTTCTATGTGGTTGTTATTTCCAGCTTCGTTGACTCCCTCACCTTTTTCATGTCTTTATTCAAATACCACCATATGGAGGCTTACCTTCGTCTCCTTATTTATTACTGCAACGACACACTGCAACAACACAACTGCACATACACACACACACGCACACATCCTGCCAATCCCCACCTATTCTATTCTAATTCTTCATATTTTCTATGTCATTTGTCATATTCTAGGGTATTTAATAACTTATTTATTCTTTTATTGTCTATTCACTCTCTCTCCCTTCTCTCTATCTTCCCCTCCTATAACGCAAAACGAAAGCTCTTTGAGGGGAGAGATCTTTGTAATATTCACTGATCTATCCCAAACCTAGAACTTCATGTAACCTATTCAATAAATCAATAAACAATGTCCTCCTAGAATTTACAACCCAGAGATTTTAAGTATAGGTTCTATAGCTACTTAGTAGAAGAGCTAAAACTTGAACTCAGACATTATGAATACAAGCTCAGTGACCCTCCACTGCATTGCTCTACCTTCCGATGAGAACAACCCTTTCTCAAACCCTTGAAACACCAACATTATTTGTTAAATTTTGAGAACTTAATAAGAATAAAATATATTATTTTAATTAAGTTGTTGATTATTAAGACAGATAAACATTTTCATGCTTCTTTGCTGAATTAACTGAATTGTTGGTGTATTTTGCACCTCCAAAACTTCTGCTTTGTGGCTAAGAATGATTGCTCTCTTAGATCTCTTTACTCTCTCTTTACTACCATTACCAACAATAGCAGATGATTTTCTTTTCTAGCCCATTTTACACAAAGAAACTAAGTTTTTTTCATTTTAGGAGAGTTTGTGTGCATGCTAATGAGTATAGAACAACACAGCCAAGTTGTGCTGGACGCCTCCCCATTTCTGAGTCATTCTAGCACATCAGCATTGCAAAGCCTGCAACCCAAATTCACTCCTCAGCAAAACTGCAAATTGTTACATGTTAAGTTGCTTGAAAATAGTCAAAAGCACAAATGTTTAAGCCTCAAAACCCAATAATGTACTGTAATTGGACTCAATCATTACAACAGACACCATGAAGTAGGGGGTAGGACACAGATGAAGAAGAAAAAAGAATGGAAATCCAAAAGGCTAGGAGCTCAGTATTTAGAGTAGAAATTTTTCTGCTTTGGGCAACCCTCTACTCTTCCAGGTGGTGGCAGTAAGAAGGAAGCAAAAGTAACAATGAAAACTGTCACAGTAAAAATTTTTAAATGTTACCACCATGACCCTTATAAAGTGCATCAAAATTTACATAACTCATTAATGAGGGAACCAGCAGGATGATGAAGCTGGTTCAAAGAATATTTAGAGAACTGAGTAGTTATAGAAACTGAAGGAAGAATGTTGGAATACTGGTTGATATTCTACAAGGCGATAAAACCATGACCTTAGGGGTTATATTTTCTACTAGACAGAGACCATTTGCATCTCTACCAGGCAAAACTCTATGCATTAACATGTGACTTCACAGAATGTGGGCCCTGATAAATAGCAAATAATATGTGAAACATACAGATATTCCCCCAAAAGAATTAAGCAATTCTTGGGTGGACCTGTTAATGTTGCAGTATGACACTGAAAGGACACATAACCATCCCTTTGCTTTATTTGCCGTTTTTTTTTTTTTTTGGTGAGGAAGATTGGCCATGAGCTAATGTCTGTGCCAGTCTTTCTCTATTTTGTATGTGGGTTGCTGCCACAGCATGGCTTGATGAGTGGTGTAGGTCCGCACCCAGAATCTGAACCCATGTATCCCAGGCCACTGAAGCAGAGCGTGCCAAACTTAACCATTAGCCACCAGCCTGGCCCCACCTTATTTCCAATTTTTTGATCTTTTTTTTTTTTTTTAACAGAACTAAGGTAGAAGGACCTTCTCTTGGAGAGCTGTCATTGGAGAAGCACTCTATTCCACTACATTAGAAATGTGTCTGGGCTGTTTTGAGAGAGAAACCCCTCCCGATTCCGAACTCTAAAAAGATCCTTTCAGACCACAGCCCATTTTGGCAATACAGTGTTTTGTCTGAATAATGTATTTCTCTTATAAGCCAGAACATAATTGATTAATGCTTGAATGAATCTCATATTTCAGTTTGACTTATGAATTCTCTGTATTCAAAGAATTCATCAACTGTGTTTTAGAAATGGAAAGCACCTTAGTGAAGAGTCTTAGAGTAAAATGATGTCCAGAAAGGTTAAGCTATTTGCCCAAGGTCACATTGTGACTCTGAAATTGAGCTCATAGGGAAACAAAGTTAAAGCAAAAAAACATATGGGGCCATAACAGCTGTAGAAATTCCAACTTCCTGTGGCTGGCCCATTGATAACCGTGATCTCTAACCATCAAGTCATGTTGCTGTCAGAAAACAGGGTTTATAGCAAGGAGCTCATGTTTAAGGACTATGATGACTTTTTGACAATTAGTAATTTTCTCCAATAAGATGCACAGCAAAAGAAATAGGTTAATTTAACTGCAGAAAAAAAAAAGAAAAAGATTAAGCTTAGACCCCAAACCATTTAAATTGGCTAATCAAATTATTTCATCTTTTATAACTTGATTTTCTTCTTTTCTAATTTTTTCTTCCAAGTTTTTTTTACAAAGAGAAATCTGCCTCCTTGATAAACATTTTCATTTTAGAAAATAAAATTGTATTGCTGAAGTAATCAGGTTTTAGAAAAGAGTATATTATGAAACGAAAAAAACAAGGAAATTTGACTACTGAATAACCTTGATGGCAGATTAGAATGCATACCGTTTCTCATCTTCTTTTTAATTTTCCTTATCTACAAATTGAATTTCAAATACAAGATGGGCTGATAGTGTTGAGAGAGAGTTTTGTTACTTACTTTAAGTAAAGTATTTATGTCAGTCATGATAATTATGCTTGAGCAATAGTAGTCTTTCATCATGAATTTGTGGAATACTGGTTCTTCCTCTATCAAAATTATTCACTTAAACCCAGAGATTTGGCGTTAGAAGATGAAGCTCGATGAGTGTTCATAATTCGTTGCTAATTGCCACCTTGATTCTGCAATCCCTAAAGTTTCTCTGAACAATGGGCTTCACATAATTTTAAGTTAATTCAAATCTACATTAATTTAAAATATATGTGCATGCCATGTGGCACTTTTACATTGATGGAGACAAAGAAAAATTTTTCTGTCAGAAAAATAGGATAGCCAAACTGGAATGTCAAAGTTCTGAAAAGTTTAGGAATAGTTGCAATATCGAAAATGCCCTTTTTCAGTTATATTTCAAGTTTTAACTTCCTATTGTCTGGTAATCATCTGAAATCTTAATGGGAGGCTTAACACTTACTACCCAACCTGAACTATTCAAAATATATTTTTTATTAAAATACACTATTCGTCTAAATACACTATTCAAAGTGACCGAATAGAAATCTTTTTAAATGGAAGCTAATGATTCTTATTCCGCTTTCTCAAGGTTGTTAATAGCACCTTTTAAAACAAATGTATACAAATACAGAACAGATGTTTCAATAAAATTTGGACGACTTAAGCTGCCCAAAGCAATATTTCCTAATAGTTTTCTTAGCACGCTCAAATGATTTCATATTCTCCTACTTTGGCTAAAAGTAAATAGAAAGGAGAAGTATTACTGGTTTGACATAAGTGAGTGACCAGAGTGGGCGTCTTTCCGGCACCAACCCCAAGCTTATGACGTGACAAATCAGAGCTTTCAAGAGGCAGAGATCCTCTGTGATTGAGAAACTAGCCCCTGAAGGCTGGGGAAACTTCCGCATCTCCATTCCCCGAGAAAATGCAAGGTTTCTAATTGTTCTTAAAAATATGGTGAAAGGACAACGACTCTGACCATTTTTTTTTTTTCAGCATCTGAATTAAACGGATGTGTAGGGGTATGCCAAGGGGAAAGAGGGAGCTGAAATTCCCCAGGATCCTAAAATCCAGAAACTTGTTTTGTTCAGTGAAAGTCACAGGGTCAAAAATGTCCTTTGGCCATTGAATCATATTCCAAATCATATTCCATTCTGTATTCCAGCTGACCTTTCTTTTTTTTTCCTTTAGACCTCCTTAAAAATCACTAGAAATTTATATCTTGAGCGATATGTATCATTTTAAAAATAAAATCCCTTACTGGAACTCAGATACAAAGTCACTGAGGTCATGCTTTGACCTACTCTAGTGAATTGATAGATGGGATGACTCTCTGTGCTGCCCTTCTCTCTACTCCTTGAATCTCCTACCTCAGGTGGGTATTCACACACACTGAAATGTGAAATCAGCAATGACTTTATGCCCAGGGCATGAAAGATGCTAGCTAAATGCTACCTTAGAAGGTTTTGTTTGTCCACCAGCTTCACAGGTGGTGGGATAGAAAGGGAAAAAAAAAAATATTTTTGTTAAAGAAAAAAAGCCCCAAACTAGAAATGTCAAGGATTATCTAAACCAAAGGAGACATTCTAAAGTCCTTGGTGACATCATTGCCTTTCACCTTACTGTCAACAGACACAGTATAGTTTAAAATGGAATTTTATAAAAATATGTTTATGTAATTCTAAAAGAATGAAACGGTGCTATCTCAAGAGATAATACAATTTCCCAAGATATACATGCCCTTAGGGATTTTAGATTAGAGCATGATATGTGTCTTATATATCTAAAGCAGGGTGAAAAATGTTGTGCTTAACGATAAAATTGAGCAAATACACTGGGAACATGACATGGCCTAAAGTTATCATTTATAATGAAAATAAAAATAATCTGAGAATAAAGACTTTGAAGAAATAAGAGAAATAAATTCACAATCATGTAGACGGTCAGTGGTGAAACTGGAAATTGAACTTATTAACATATTCTATGCCCTGTTAGCGCTAAGTTTCAGAAGTCCCTATGTTTTCATACTATGTTCAATCTTTTTGTTGTTGTTTTCAATTGTTGTTTTAATGAATGGAAATATTTTATATGTGAAAGAAATGATAAAATAATGAATACAACCTACTAGAACAATATTGGTGGCATGTGTTCAAGATACAAAATAAGTCATTTAAAACGCTTAAATTACTCAAATTCTAGCTTTGAAAAAATGAGCCCACACTAAGGAAAACACGTAATCAAGTGGGACCATGTGGAAAGTGGTTAGTAGCCTTAGCCAGACGTGCAGATCTCCTTTTTCTCTTCCCAGCCTCCCAGGCTCAGTAGGTCTATGCCGTATTATTCCCTGCAAAGGACTGGTATTTTCCTTTTTATAGTTCACACGTAACAAGACCAAGCTTGAGTCTACTTGACTTTTTCTCTTCGTAAGCAGCAAATCTCCTCCAAACCAAGGCAACTCGTGTTGACTCTGGTTGTCTATTCCATGTTGGTGAGTTGTCCAAGGTTATTTTTGTAGCCATAATGAACATCCTTGATAACTTCAGAGCTCCAGCCAATATAGACAATCTTGGGAAAGCTTTTTCTAAATGAGAAGAGATACCTGCATTCTCTCAGTTTTTTATTTTAATTAAATAAACTTTTTATTTTGGAATAATTTTAAATTTACAGTAAAGTTGGAAAGAATATACAGAGAGTTTCACTGTGCCCCTTACCTATCATTAATATATTACACTACCATAGTACATTTGTCAAAGCTAAAATAAACCAATCTTGGTACATTACTATTAACTAATCTCCAGATTTATCTGGATTTTACCAGTTTTTCTAATAATACCCTCTTTCAGTTCCAAGATTTAATTCAGGGTACCATATTTTATTTACTCGTCATGTCTAGTCTCCTAGTCACCTCCAGTCTATGACAGTCTCCCAGTATATCCTGGGACAATTTTCCAGTACTTGCCAGCTTTCTCTACTGTAAAATTACTATTTCTCTCTTCCTATAGACTATTATTTAGAATTAAGTCACTAAGTTTAGCCCAACCTCAAGGTAGGGAGGGTCCCACCTCCTGAAGGGGAGAGTATCTGTATATAGAAAATGGAATTCTTTTGTAAGGAAAATTTATCTCTTCTTCATTTATTAATTAATTAATTTATTTATTCAATCATTTTATCTATATCAGTATGATCCGTTTACGTTTATTTTATACTTTGGGTTATAGTTCAATAATATTTTATGTATTTTGCTGCTCAGACGATTCCAGCTCTTTCAGGTTGGCTCCTGTGTTACTTTGACATGACCCTAAGGTCTTGTTTTCCTCTCCTAAGTTTTTGGAGCTCTTTTCTTTACACTATATTGTTTATTCATTTGGGTATCTTATCTAGTCCTTTGACTTTAAATAACATCAGTATGTTGATGACTCCTAAATTTACAGCTCTGGCTCAGACTTCTCCCTTGAACTCTAGACATTCATGCGCTTCTGCTTTGTCCTTGTCTCCACTTGTCTATGTAATGGGTATCCCTTCTCAACAAGCCCACTTGGAGCTTCTGATCTTCCTCTCCTGCTCCACTCGCTCTTCTCATCTCAGCCCACGATAATTCCATACTTTTTGTTGCTCAGGTCACACCTTACGTTCACCCATCTATCCATCCATCTACCCAGAATCTCACCACCTCGTGTCCACCACTATCACCCTGGTCCAGTCCACCATCATCTCTCTCCTGGGTTATCGCAAGAGCCTCTGCACTGGTCTCCTTACTTCTTCCACTCAAGCCATTCTCCACCCCTTTCTCACACTGCTGCCAGAGAGACCTTGTTAAACACAAGTTGGATCATGCTGCTCTTCTCCTCCAAACTCTTTGTTGGTGTCCCATCTCATGTTTAGTAATGGTTAAATTTCTTAGCCTAAGTTCTTACAGTGGCCTATAGTTCTCTATATATTTGCTGCTTTCCCCCCTCCCTGCCACATATGTTACCTGTGTACACGCACACACACACACACACAGACATATACCCTCACACTCCCAGTGTTACTCTCTGAGTCCTTCTTCTAACTGTCTCCCCGTCATTCACTCTGGGCCAGCTGCACTAGCTTCTAAGCTATTTCTCAGCCCACCAGCCATGACCCTGCCTTAGGGTATTTGCACTTACTCTTTCTTCTGCCCAAATGCCTTTTCCCCTCTTACCCACATGGCTCATTCCTTCACCTCCTTCAGATCTTTCCCCAGATATTATACTCTTAGTGAGAACTTCCCCAACAACCGTATTTAACATTTCAATCTCCCCTCTCCATCACTGCCCACCACCTTCCTACTCAACACCACTTATTCCATTTCTCTGATTTAATCTTTTCAATAGCACATTGTCAAAAACACTATATATTTTGTTCATTTATCTTTTTATTGTCTAGGTTCCTCCCCCCGAGAATGTAAGCTCCTAAAAGCAAAGTATTCCTCTCCTATGGTCATTACTGTATTCTCAGTCCCTAGAACAATCTCTGCCCTTTGTAGGAACTCAAAAATGCATGTTGAATGAAATCATTTTTTCTTGATCTTTTTTTCAGGATCCTTTTTTCCAGGATCTTAATTCAGTCATTTTAAGCTTCTGGGACTTCCTCACTTTTCCCTGGGGGCTGTATCTTTGTTCTACTTGGGCATATGTAGAGTCATGGCAGCAAAGGGAGAGGTACCTGGTCCATGGTGGTCAAAAATGATAGTGATAAGGAAGGAAGTAAATGACATGAAATGTGCATATACCCACCATGATTTTCAGTTGACTAGTCCATGAACTCTGCATCCTCCTCATCCCTGCTGTGATGTCCCTTCTGATCCTCTCACCCTCTAGCCCCAACTCCTGACACCTTCTCAGAGATCAGGAATGCTCTGCTGCCTGAGACATGTGAAGCTGCCTGCAAGCCCGTTTGTCTATGCCCACCTCAGTACTGAGCCACCATGCCAGCACCAAGCAAGCCAGTGGATTCCCAGAGAAACTGACCATCTCCTTGGGCTACATCCTCTAAAATGAATCACTGATCTTTTCCATAGCATCCTCCTAACTTTACGTGGAGTTGTGATCACTCTTCCTGTCTTGGAAGATGAGAGTGTTAAGGACATAGTCAACTTTTGAAAATTCTTTTCTTCATCTTCAGCGCAGAAAAGGGTTTTATATTTCTTCTCTGTGTGTGTTGTGGGGGGAGGTAGAGGTGGGTGGCAGTGTTCTCTCATACTTATAGTTAATGGATAAACTTTACACACAAATATTTGTTAAGACCTTTGGCTCTTGGTATTCAAAGCAAAGCTTATGGAATTCCAAAAACAAAAAATTTTTTCTTTCTCAAAAAGCCCTTGCAAATCAAAAGGACCCAGGCTTTCAAGACTTGATTCTACTATGGATTTTTCAATGTATTTAGAAATGCAAATAACATTTTCTTCTTTGCTCACTTTTCTGTGTCTGACCATGCCTGGAGCAAAGGAATGCCTGCTGAGGCCATGGAGGATGTTGACTCAGTGACGGAGTGGATGGTTGGGAGGTGGAGCAAACCAAGGGAAACAAAGTCCACCCTATTAGTTCCCAAATTTATTCTGCCACCCAGAATATTTTGCTCCAATTTGTATGAAAACTCAGAAATGCTGGCCATTTAACTTGCTTCTGAACAAAACAGCCAGATAAGGTTCCTTGTACCAGGCAAGCGTCAGGAAATGGTGCAGACCTGGCCACAGTTGACTTGCTTAAGGCCTTGACAGCCAGTAAATGCCTTCACTGATTTAGCTTAGGGAAGGATGTAGCAAGGAACATGTGACCATGCAGTAACTAAGTGCTCTGGAGTAGTGGTCTCCAGAGGGGGAATACAGTCCAGAAGTTCTAGAAAAATTAGAACTATTATTTCTACTTTATCTGAAGAAAAATAATAAAGTAGTTAAGCCTTGCTATTATTTCATATACCGGTTGACCCTGGCACCCTGCCTCATTCTGTATTTTAAATGGCCACGTGCACATTAAATTCCTAAAACGTCTTGAGAGAAGAGTGGGAGTTTCATGAAATCGACAGTGGCGCCTGCACTTGTTCATCTCCCTCAGTATATTGTAATATACTATAGTTAATTTGTGCCTGGTAGAGCAGCCAGATGCATCTGAAATTAAATTTGCTGATGTGGCTCTTCAAGAAGGAAATCAGCCTCTGGAGTAATGCAGCACCACATACAATTGTTAGAGAAAGCAACTTAAAAGTCTCAACAAATGAATAAACTCTAATGTTTCATTGGACTAGCACTGGGACCACTTCCAACTGTATTATATTATCTCGTTTTAGCTAAATTAACCCTCAACTGTTGGGCAAGTGATTTGGAGGAGCTGCTACAAAGCAAACACGGACGAAAGATGACACTAATACGATAAGTAGAAGTAAATTTTAAAATGGCAGCTGTGACACTTCTTATAGGAGAACCCTTAGCCACCAACAGATAAAAACAAGAAGAATTTAATCCAAAGGCTCCTTTCTCAGTTCATTATGTCTTGATGTCTTAGTAGTTTTTTCTTGGTACCCCAAGATAAAAAATTATTAAATATGCAATAGTTTCATTTATTAAGTAGTTAGGTCCAAAGAACTTCAGTATTTATTTCCTAACAACTTAGTAGCCACTAGAAAAAAAAATAATACACATACATTGAAAATAAAATTCCATTCTCCAACAGCGACAATTGCTGACTAATAGGGTATCTGCACCTGTTGGGATCTGCACAGCCTCTCAAACCTTGGAATCATACTGGACACACCACCTCCATTTCCTGTCCCACATTGACTTCCAGAGGCACTTACTTCTTATCCCAGCAACCACCAGAAACCTAGCACTGCAGATACACACCATCATTGAAAACATTATAGCGTTACCTAATGTTGAAAATGGAAAATACTTTGTGCTGGCACTTTATGTCCTGACCAACAGGTGTTGAGTTTTGCTGTGTTTCACTCAAAAATTTAAAATATCCTGCTGCATCTCTGTGCAACACCCTTGGAAAAATGCCTGAGTCCAAGTCTTGGGCAGAAGATACATAAGGTAAGCACAGAACATTTTCTCATACCCATAGAGTGAGGGGGGGAAAAAAAACTCTTAAAAACAATTAGAGTCATATCAGAAGGATTCTGGAACCGACTTAAAGAGATTTTCATTGGCCAAAGATGAGATAGTTTGAGCATGATAAAAATAATACTTTTAGTGGATTGAAGCATCAATATGTTTAAATCTATGTGTTAATAATGATGCTAAAACATCTAATTGGTCATCCTATAGATAAGTTAAGACGTTATTTTGAAACCTGATAGAGAGAAATAATCTAGCACGTGCCCTCCATTTTTTATGTGAACTGGACCACTGAGTAACCAAATAGTAGATGAAGGGTGTTTTCTCTTTATGCAAGTATTTCAGCTAGCTAGCAAATAAAGAAGGAATGATATAGTAATAGAATATTACCATTTTGCAACATCTAGTGAATTATAAAATCTAGACATCAATTACCAACGATAGCTGCCATCACAAAAGAGAGAGAGAGAGATCCGAACGCTATCTTCTTGCTCACAGAAGACTACACCACCACCTCTGAAGTAGTCTCGCCAAAAAAATCAAAAGTCCAATCAGCCTTCAAGATCCAATCATCAATTTGCAGGAAAGGTAGAGGACAGCAGAATATGCTAAAGCACACTATAGATATGCAATCAATAAATCCATATTTTGGGAAATTCTAAAACCTAGTTTCTTTAACAGATAAATTACAAGTAAAAAAGAGGGAAAAAAGAAATATCACAGGGATTTAGAGTGTGTTAAAGGTGACATATCAAGTCTTTAGGGAAAAGATGGATCATTTAACATATGATATTAGAATTACTGGCAGGAGTTTGAAAAAATAAAACTAGAACACTTATACTGAAATAAACTCAAGAAAGTAAAAGATTTAAATATTTTTAAAATGAATGTACTAGAAATATACATGTGTAATTTGTTTTTCATGATATTGTCATAGAGAGGGCCTTTCTAGGCAAGATGCCAAATTCAAAATCCATAATAGAAAATACTGATAAATTTGACAACATACACTTTTAAACTTTGTAGAGAAGAACACCACAAAAGATGTCAAAGTATAAACAACAACTTGGAAAAAAATATTTGTGACATAAATAAATATCAGAATATGGTGTAATTTCTTTAACATATAAAGAACTCTTAAAATCAGTTTGAAAAAACAAACACTTCAATAAAAAATGGATGAAGACATGAAGCATCAGTTCCCAGAAAAATAAATCCAAAGAGATTATTTCAGCTTTGTTTATAATAGTCAAGTCTTGGAAATACATGTTCATCAATCACAATAATAAAAAATAAAAAAACAGAGGGGAATATATAAATTAAAACAAATTTAAAAGATATATCAACCAATCACAATGTGTTGATATTATTTGAATCATGACTCAAATGAAAATCTTTTTTAAAAAGGAATGATATTTACGAAACAATTAGAAATTTGAACATTGACCAAATATTTGATGATGATAAGGAATTAGTGATAATTATCTTTTGTTTGATAATGTTTATGTTTTTAAAAGTCCTTGTCAATTTATGGGATATAGCAAAAGCGGTTCTAAGAGGGAAGTTTATAGTGATACAGGCCTATCTCAACAAACAAGAAAAATCTCAAATAAACAATCTAAAAATGCACCTAAAGGAACTGGAAAAAGAAGAACAAACAAAGCCCAAAATCAGTAGAAGAAGGGAAATAATAAAAATCAGAGCAGAAATAAATGAAATAGAGACCAAAAAAACAATAGAAAAATTAATAAAACCAAGAGCTGGTTCTTTGAAAAGATCAACAAAATAGACAAACCTTTAGCTAGACTCACCAAGAAAAAGAGAGAAGGCACAAATAAGTAAAATCAGAAATGAAAGAGGAGAGGTTACAACAGACACCTCAGAAATACAAAAGATTATAAGAGAATACTATGAAAAACTATATGCCAACCAATTTGACAATCTGGAAGAAATGGATAAATTCTTAGAATCATACAACCTTCCAAAACTGGATCAAGAAGAAGTGGAGAATTTGAATAGACCAATCACCAGTAAGGAGATCGAAACAGTAATCAAAAACCTCCCCAAAAATAAAAGTCCAGGACCAGACGGCTTCCCTGGTGAATTCTACCAAACATTCAAAGAAGACTTAATACCTATCCTTCTCAAACTCTTCCAAAAATTGAGGAGGGGGAAGCTCCTAACTCATTCTATGAAGCTGACATTACCCTGATACCAAAAGCAGACAAGGACAACACAAAAAAAGAAAATTACAGGCCAATATCACTGATGAACATCGATGCGAAAATCCTCAACAAAATACTAGCAAATCGCATACAACAATACGTTAAAAAGATTATACACCATGATCAAGTGGGATTTATTCCAGGGATGCAGGGATGGTTTAACATTCGCAAATCAATCAACGTAATACACCACATTAATAAAATGAAGAACAAAAATCACATGATCATCTCAATAGATGCAGAGAAAGCATTTGACAAGATCCAGCATCCATTTATGATAAAAACTCTGAATAAAATGGGTATAGAAGGAAAGTACCTCAACATAATAAAGACCATATATGACAAACCCACAGCTAATATCATCCTCAATGGTGAAAAACTGAAAGCTATCCCTCTAAGAACAGGAACCAGACAAGGATGCCCACTCTCACCACTCCTATTTAACATAGTATTGGAAGTCCTAGCCAGAGCAATCAGGCAAGAGAAAGAAATAAAAGGGATCCAAATTGGAAAGGAAGAAGTGAAACTGTCACTATTTGCAGATGACATGATTTTATGTATAGAAAACCCTAAAGAATCCACCAGAAAACTTTTAGAAGTAATAAACGAATATGGTAAAGTTGCAGGATACAAAATCAACATACAAAAATCAGTTGCATTTCTGTACACTAACAACGAAGTAGCAGAAAGAGAAATTAAGAATACCATCCCATTTACAATTGCAACAAAAAGAATAAAATACCTAGGAATAAATTTAACCAAAGAGGTGAAAGATCTGTACACCAAAACTATAAAACATTTCTGAAAGAAATTGAAGAAGACACAAAGAAATGGAAAGATATTCCGTGCTCTTGGATTGGAAGAATTAACATAGTTAAGATGTCCATACTTCCTAAAGCCATCTATAGATTCAATGCAATCCCTATCAAAGTTCCAACAACATTTTTCACAGAAATAGAACAAAGAATCCTAAAATTCATATGGAACAACAAAAGACCCCGAATAGCTAAAGGAATCCTGAGAAAAAGAACAAAGCTGGAGGTATCACACTCCCTGATATCAAAATATACTACAAAGCTATAGTAACCAAAACAGCATGGTACTGGCACAAAAACAGACACACAGATCAATGGAATAGAATCGAAAGCCCAGAAATAAACCCACACATCTATGGACAGCTAATCTTTGACAAAGGAGCCAAGAACATACAATGGGGAAAAGAAAGTCTCTTCAACAAATGGTGTTGGGAAAACTGGATAGCCATATCCAAAAATGAAAGTAGATCCTTACCTTACACCATACACAAAAATTAACTCCAAATGGATTAAAGACTTGAATGTAAGACCTGAAACTGTGAAAGTTCTAGAAGAAAACATAGGCAGTACGCTCTTCGACATCGGTCTTAGCAACATATTTTCAAACACCACATCTGACCGGGCAAGAGAAACAATAGAAAAAATAAACAAATGGGACTACATCAAACTAAAAAGCTTCTGCACAGCAAAGGAAACCATCAACAAAACGAAAAGACAACCTAACAATTGGGAGAAGATATTTGCAAACCATACATCTGATAAGGGCTTAATCTCCAAAATATATAAAGAACTCATGCATCTCAACAACAAAAAAACTACCAACCCAATTAAAAATGGGCAAAAGACCTGAACAGACATTTCTCCAAAGAAGATATACAGATGGCCAACAGACACATGAAAAGATGTTCAAAATCACTAACTATCAGGAAATGCAAATCAAAACTACAATGAGATATCACCTCACGCCCGTCAGAATGGCTATAATTAACAAGACAGGAAACAACATGTGTTGGAGAGGATGTGGAGAGAAGGGAACTCTCATACACTGCTGGTGGGAGTGCAAGCTGGTGCAGCCACTATGGAAAACAGTATGGAGAGTCCTCAAAAGATCAACGATAGAACTACCATATGATCCAGCTATTCCACTGTTGGGTATTTATCCAAAGAACTTGAAAACACCAATTTGCAAAGGTACATGCACCCCTGTGTTCATTGCAGCCTTATTCACAATAGCCAAGACTTGGAAGCAACCTAAGTGCCCATCAAGGGACGAATGGATAAAGAAGCTGTGGTATATATACACAATGGAATACTACTCAGCCATAAGAAACGACGAAATCCAGCCATTTGTGACAACATGGATGGACATTGAGGGTATAATGCAAAGTGAAATAAGTCAGAGGGAGAAGGCCAAATACCGTATGATTTCCTTCATTAAGTAGTAGATAATAACAACAATAAACAAACACATAGGGACAGAGATTGGATTGGTGGTTACCAGAGGGGAAGGGGGGAGGGTGGAGGGTGAAAGGGATAATTCGGTACATGTGTGTGGTGATGGGTTGTAATTAGTATTTTGGTGGTGAACATGATGTAGTCCATGCAGAAATAGAAGTACAATGATGTACACCTGAAATTTTTGCAATGTTATAAACCAATGTTACTGCAATAAACAAATAAGCTAAAAAAAATAAATAAATAAAAATAAATAAATAAATAAAAATAAAAATAAAAGTCCTTGTCTTTTAAAGAGTCATACTGAAATATTTATGGATGAAATTACATGGTGTCAGAGATTTCCTTCAAAATAAATAAGGGAGAGAGAGGTGTAGATGAGATAGAAAGGACCATCAGTTGATAGCTGGTGGAGTTGGATGTTGAGTACGTGCAGGCTCATAGAATTTTTCTACTTTATTATACATTCAAAATTATCATAATAAAATGGAGTTTTTCATTTTGTAAATAAATAAGACCCAAAGAAAAGACAGTATAGCTTGATTTTTAAGAGCTCAATCTTCAGAGTCAACAGCCTACATTCAAATTTTAGGTCCATGGAGCAGTTACCTGAGGAGACTCTCTCTCGGTTTTCTGATTTGTAAATTGGAGACAATAATAATGCCCACCTCACTGGATTGTTGTCTCAAGGTGACATTGAGATATCACCCAAAAATTGGCAGACAGAATGCCGTTGATTTTGATTTCAGAAAATCATGACATAGATGTAATGTTTCCTATTACATACAGTATTAGTTCTAAATTTTTCCCATACCATCCTTATCAATACAAGTAAGTAGACTATCAGAATCCCAGGACAAGAGGTGATGTTTTGAAAATTCCACGTAGGGTCTATGGTATGCTTGCCATAGGGGATCATGCTCCTATAGACCATTACTCAAGGAGTTTCTTGGAGATGCCCACATGGCAAGAAGCAAACAGCCAGCACCAACTTGCCAACTACATTAAGTGAGCTGCCTTGTAAGGGCCCCAGTTAGGTCTTCACGTGGCTGCTACCCTAGTTGACTACTGACTCAACCTCATTAGAAACCACCCAGCCAACATACTGCCGAATTCCTGACTCACAAAAATAATAAATGTTGATTGATAATAAATGTTACATAAAGCCACTAAGGTTTGGAGTAATTTGTTACACAGTAAAGGATAACTAATAGACATATAAAGATACATGAACATTAAAATTCACTGGTAAATATAAATTCAACTGTAAAATGCTACTCCAGTTTGCATAATTCTCAGAAAAACCTCCTGGAATGAACTTCAGAGAGGTTCCTCTACAAAATCAGTGCTGGGCATGGTTAATATATGGACCAATTAACACAGCAGATTAAGTGTTGGCACAAAAAAAATAAATTTTGCTGTCTTGGAACGTGTTATCCACTTGTTTGAAAGCAAAGTATGCTCTTGAAAAATAAATATTTGATTAAAACTATCTAGTATAAAGCATAAGACGTAGTATAGATTATCAGCAACAAACCACTCCTCGTGGCACGTGTAACTTCGGTTTGTGGTCAATTTTTTTTTTCCTCAAGTGGTCTTAGTATTTTTGTTGGAACCATCTGGCAATACTATTTCCAAATATGCATTGGAAATTTCAGTATGGAACTTTGCATGGAGCTATGCAAATGAGGTCAGAGATAGTTAGAGCTATAGACTATAATTGACGAAGACTGCAGTTGAACAGAAGGTCTCCTATTTGCCAAGCGCTGTGCTAGATGCTTGGAACAGAAAACTCAGTCAAATGTGAAATTTAAAAAAACTCAAAGAGTCTGAGAACTCTCTTAAGTATTAAAGGCGTTGATACAAGGACTAATCAATTCAGAAAGAATGGGAGGAGGACCAGAATGAAAATCATAGGCCACAAAGAACTAAGGTGACCAAAGAAGAAACAAAGGTCAGCCAAGAGTATATGACTTTCCTGCTAAGGAGAGATTGGAGGTTCAGTTAACACCATCAAAATGCCTATTAGTTTTAGATTTTCTCTAATATAATTACTATGTTAATTGTTGAGTAAACACAACTTTCAATTAACTCTCATTCTGTGGGATGGGTTCTATTAGTCTCAGTATGGTTTTCTGTGTTTTTTTTTTTTGCTGAGGAAAATTCACCCTGAGCTAACATCTGTTGCCAATCTTCCTCTATTTTGTATGTGGGTCACCGCCACAACACAGCCACGGACGAGTGGTGTAGGTCCGCGCCTGGGAACCAAACCTGGACCACCAAAGCGGAGCATGCCAAACTTAACTAGTAGGCCACAGGGCTCAGTATTTTTGATAACCGTATAAATTGGACTTGGAAAACACTTATATGGAAGTATCTATGTCACACTGTGCTTAAGTTTTTAAACCTTTAGAATTAAAAAATTTTAATTATTTAACATACCCTAAACCCACTAATTCCCCTTCTAAGGAGATACCTTAAAGAAAAATCTTGCGTATATACACAAGAACACATGTAGAGAGTACTCTTTGCTGTATTGTTTATAATATGTAATATTGGAATCTCTAACGGAAGAATAAAGAATGGTTTCTTTCATTGCTTCTCATTTTAGCGTTTGCCTAGTTGTTCTTGCTTGTTTATTTTTCAAACTATCTTTAGATTCAATTTGTCTAGCTCTAGGAAAAAAGTTTATTGGTACTTTTATTGGGCTTTCCTTAAATTTATATAGTAACTTGAGAGAATTGACATTTCTATGAGGTTAAGCCATTCTATCCAAGAACAAAGAATGTCTTTCCACTTATTTAAGTTTTCTGGGTTTTTTTGTTCTTTCATAAAACTAACAGAGCCATCCCCCTCTTACTCCTAGATCACTGGCGTGGATGGGGTTGAGCCTAATTTGATTGAGGGAAAAGAGTGGACACATGACCCAGGTTCTGTCAATCAGAGTAAATGTTGGGTTCAGGAATGGATATATGACCTGATCTGGACCAACGAGCATCAACCTGAGAATTGTTTCTGAATGTATTAGGAAAAAGAGACAAGCTGCTGGTGTTGCTAAGGTGGCAGAATGTAAGCCTTTGGCTATTTGGGAAGAGCCTAAGATCAAAGCCAACACCAAGAAAAAAACAAGTCAAGTGATGGAGTGGGTCAGGTGCCTGACAACAATCCTTGCATACTAGCATCCAGCCTAGGCTGATCATGTACCCTGGCATCAATACACTTATTTTTTAAGCCAGTTCAAGTTGAATTTTCATTACTTGCAACTGAAAGAGGAAACATAACTAATATAACACTCTTTTATTATTTTGGAATTCCACGCAGAGCGTGATTCCACTGTCATCAGACCAGTTACCCTGGTCACTCTCATCTCACCTCATCTGGACCAAAGTCTTCAGACAAGGGAAGGACATAGTGGGAGATGTCCAAGCCCCTTTATCCCTAGAGAGAGCTCAGATGAGCAGTCCACACAAATCACCTTCTCCACAAATTCTTTTGCCTCTGTAGCTGGCCAAGAGGGTCTTTGCTTAGGGGCATGTAATTAAACTTACAGTAAAGATTTCAGCTTAGGGAGAAATAGTCTTTCTGGACCTGATCCTTTCCAGCCACTAGACATTGTTTCATATGCATAAGACTCCAGATAACAGCGAGTCTGGTATGTCCCTTTTTCTGAACATAACGATCAGCCTCATAGTTATAGCTTTACAAAGCGGAGATATGCTTTGTAACTGATTAAACACACATAAAGGGCAGAAGGTATGAACCTGGAGCTACTGTTTCTAAGCAGTTTAAATATGTGCAACCAAAAGCTACAAGATATTTTGACTATACCTGTGCTCATTTCACATATTCTGCTGCTTCAGGCTTGCACCATAAAACACACAGAGCCCAGCAATACAAGAAACCCAGCAAATGTGCAGACAGCATTTCCCAGCAGGGGCCTCAGCCTCTCACAGCATGGGGCTCTACCTCTCAGTGATGTGAAAAGCCTGTCACAGCCTGACTTTCCAGCTGATGCTGCAGCCTTCTTACACTCTGGATAAGCAGTTTCGACACCGTTATTTTTTCACGTGAATTTCACAAATGATTCGTAAGAATTTGACACAACCTGGTCATCTGAGATTTTCAAAGAAATGACATTTCTATCCCTGGAAATATAAAGTAAATTTGTAAATGTATTTGAGGATTTTGCTTTAAACATTATGTTACATATGCCAGTTACATTGTATCTATTGGCAATCACAATCTTGTTTCTCTTTATCCATTCTAGATGATATAACATATATTCTCTAAAAAATGTACCAGAATCTCTAGAAAACTGTAAATCATTACTTGCTTCCATCCATTCCTCCTATCTTAAATTATTAAGGATTTAATATGTGCTCAATTTCTTGAATTCTGCACTAGAATCATTCTTTATTCCATTCCTCCTCCTTCATTTTCTTCCCTTTTCCTTCCCTCCCTCTTGTTCTTCCTTCTTATGGTGCAAGGTCCTTTGCTAGGCCCTGGATTAATGTTCTGTATGCGTGTATATATGTATTTTGGTGATAGAGTTAAATTAAACTGCTACAGGTACATCGACTTGACCCTAAGTTTTGCTTACTGAGGGATTTAGAATGTCTTCATAAAGCTGGAGGACTGGTGGAACAGGAAAGCCAGGAGTCTATTTACAGTAGGAAAAAAAAAAGAATTTCTTGAGAAAGAACTCATTCTAAGCGAAGAGAGAGTCAAGATGTACATTTTAGTTGTAGGGACGAGGGAGGCGAGTCCTAGACAAGAGGGCTACTATAAAAGAGTGAGGAAGCCAGGTGATGTCACCATCATGGTTGAGTAGAAGACCCCAGCCTCCGTCCTTCAACAAAGATCAACAGTTAGACAGCTATCCACAAATAAAAATAGCTCTGGGAGAGCTTAGAAATCCGCTTAAGAAACTTCAGCAGCACAGTGGAACAAAATGTCTTCTTAGATTAACCGCACGAAAAAAGGAAGAACAGCTTCATCTTCCCTGTATCATCCCATCCTCCAGGCTGACATTGCACAGCGCCAAGAGGAGCTCCTTGCCTCAAAACAGTCCCGCTCACCAGGAAAGGGAGAATGTGGTGAGCCACCAGCTTCCCCAGCCTTTCGGGGCTCTTCACCAAGGACTCACTTCGATCTCACCCTATCCAGCGACCTTCAAAACTGAGACATCTAAAGATGGCTAGGAACAAGGAAGAAGGGCAGGGGCTACCAGCATCAGCCACACAGTAGGAGCGACAGTGGTTCCCAGTGACCTACTCTGCAGAGCGCCCCAGCGGCTTTCACTGTTGAAGAAACCAAGGTCCAGCACAGCTGCCATGAGCCCCCTACAAATCTCACCAGTGAGGTTTTCCCCCCAACAAGTTCCCCATTTGCAGACACCAGCTCTCTCCCTCCTCCTTCCCCAACCCTGCCCTCCTCCAACCCGTGCTGGAGCTGGAATCTGTACTAGCAGCCAGCCCTGGCCTCTGCTACTGAGTGCAAGAAACCAGCAGCTGACCCTCACCACTGTATGTGCTTTCAGGGCTGGTTCCTCCAGCTGTGCACCTGCAAGACCCGTCACAAGCCTTCAATGCCATACACATGCCCATGGGGGGACCCTGCAGCCACAGGAGTTCACACTGTCATCCAGGGCCCCCACAGCTGCTACTCTGCCCACAGCTGGCCCCAGCACTTGCTACTGGCCTTGCACCCCCCACTACCTGTATGTCTGCATCCAGCCCCTGCCACTACACAGGCACCTGTAGCCAGCCCCCACAGCCAAGTGTTTGCACACCACCAATGCTGACCACCACTGATGCCCTGCTCTGGTATCTGGAGGCACTTCTGAGGACCTCAACACTCTTGCAGCCACTGTGGAACCCCTGAAGTGCTTGCCAAGGACCACACAGTTGTTGATGTCATGGACCCTAGCAGCCAAGCCAAAAAGACATCACACACCCCCAATACAGAGCCACCATAAGCCCCTGCACTTCGTGTCTTGTACCACTAGACTGTGGGTTGCAGCATGTTACAGCATGTACCCATCCCCCAGTGAAGGTCTTTCCATACCAAAATCAGTCCACAAATTTTGGAAGAGATGACTGCTTCTTCACATGCTCAGATACCTACACAATGCTACAGGAATCATAAAGAGTTAGGGAAACATAACACCACCAAAGGAACACAGTAAACTTCCAGTAACTGATCCCAAGGAAGTAGAGATATGTGAATTGCCTGAGAAAGAATTCAAAGTAATTGTTCCAAAGATGCTCAGAGAGCTACAAGAGGACAGAGATAAACAATTTAACACTATCAGGAAAACAATACAAGAACAAAATGAGAAGTTCACCCATGAGAAAGAAAACAAAAAAGAACCAAACAGAAATTTTGGAGCTGAAGAATATAATGTTTGAACTGAAGAATTCAAAATAGACCTTCAACAACTAACAGGACCAAGCAGAAGAAAGAACCATTGAACTCAAAGACAGATCATTTGAAATTATCCAGTCAGAGGAGCAAAAATGAAAAAGAATAAAAAGGAATGAGGAAAGTCTTTGGGACCTATAGGTCACAATAAAGAGAAGCAATCTTTGCATTATTAGAGGCCCTGAAGGAGAAGAAAGCGAGAAAGGGGCAGAAAGCTTATTTAAAGAAATAATGGCTGAGAACTTCCAAAGTGGGGAGAGATTTCGGTGATCAAGTTCATGAAGCTCATAGGTTCTCCCCAAATTTAAACCCAGAATGATCTTCTCCAAGATACATTCAATCAAACTGTCTAAAATCAAAGACAAAGAGAGAACCTTTAAAGCAGCAAGAGAAAAGAAGCTTGTCACTTATAAGAGAACCCCCATAAGGCTATCAGCATATTTCTCAGCAGAAACCTTACAGGTCAGGAGAGAATGGGATGATGAGCAGAGTGGTTGGCACTGAAGCCATCAGCCTCTGCAGCATCAGAAGATGGCACCTTAGTACATATTATGTATGCTCTCACAGCCCCAGCTGCCCTGAGCCCAGACTTAGGGACAGACACGGCTGCCTCACTACCACCTCCGGAAGTCTCTAGTTTTAGGCAGTACTGGTACTAAAGCAGTGGAGCCAGCAACAAGGAAAACTGACCATCATTGATGGATATCAATGGATACTCCCAGAGGCAATGTCTTTTTGGGCTCCAGCAGCAACAGAAACAATCACCATATTCAAGGTCTGGAAAGAACTATCTCCCAGCACTCATCATCAGAAGCTAAGAAGGGCCCAACTGTGCCTGTATTACTAGTCACTATTATCCCAGCACCTAACACACAGTAGGCATACAGTGAATATTTATGGTATGAAGGAGTGAATAAACAGATGGATGAATGAATGAACAAATGAATGAACTAGAAAATATCTACATCCCTGGATATACATTTTCAACTGTGGGAATAAACTCCAAAGGTTGTCTTTAAAGATGTATGAAGGGAAAGTTTGTGAACACTTACAACTCCAATCCAGGTGACTGAGAGCAGTCTCAAGGAGGCAGAGCTGGCATTTGATTGTAAGTAGAATCCTAATCAAGTATAATAGACTCGTGTTTGGAAGAAAAACCACACGAATAGAAGATGATCAGCCACATAAGCAGGGGAAAAAACAGGATCCCAGAGCAAGAAATTGTTTACAAATAACTATGCAAGTGTTATCTAGAGGAAAAGGAATTCTAACTGAACACGACCATTTTGAATTTCTTGGCAACATCATTCCTAGAGTACTTCAGTCTGTCCCAGCTGGGGGACACTTTTTGAATGAAATCACTCCTAATGTTTGGATTCCTCACTCACCAATCTTCTGCCAATCCAGGCATTCTCATCTCTTCCTCGTTACAATGCTTTCCAAAATTTGACAAATTCACCCATAGGAAACAAGCCTCTGAGAGCCTGGTTAATGCCAGGCCACCTAAAGGGATGGCACTGTCACAGTGTGCTCGCAAAATGAGATTTCCGAGCCCTAGGGCGGAGGACTAGCTACGCCCTGATGGTAGGGAAACTCCCAGTGTGAATGCCACAAGTGTGGAAAGTGGTTGGTGGCTGGCTAGTCTTCCAGAAGTGACTTCTCTGCCTTGCCCTGTGCCTTTGCCAACATACCTGTGTCCCCAGACAGCCCTCTGGAGGGGAGGAGGAAAATGGTGGACACCACTTGGCAACCAGTGGTTTGTAAGAAACACAAGAAACACCCTGGAGTCCCCCAGAAATGTGTAAAGAATTTTAAAATCTCTGGATTTTTCTACAGAGAAAATAGAAGCAGAACCAAAGAAAATCAATTTTGTGTCTGTCACTACAACTGTATCCTTTGTTAGGCCAATGTCTTCTGGGAAATTTTGTTTCACCATGTTTATCCCAAACCAAGTAAAATTCAAAGTCACTTACCATTTGTTCCTGTGCATCTCACCAAGTCACCAACTACCTCCAAATTACCAAGTTCATCTTGTTCATTGATTATCTTGGCACCTCTGAAACATTTGACATTGTAGATCACCGGCCCTTGATGGAAACTTTGTTCTCAGTAGGCACAATGATGCGACGACATGCTGCCTCTCTCCCTCTCTCTCCAGTGGCTCCTTCACTAATTCCAATTTCTCCTCCTCATGCTACCCGGAGTTTCAGTCTTCAGACCTCTACTCTGTGTCTTTTCTCCTAGCGCGTCCTGACGCATTCTGACTACTCCAATCACATTCAACCAATATTTATTTACTGAGCAGCTCCTGTGTGCTATGCCACCACCTCCCTACTTGTGACTCAAGCCCAGCTTTGACTGGTGTCCAGACCTTTAGATCCACTCTCATAACAAAACTTCTGGACATTTAAGTGTTGATGGCCTAACTTCACCTCCAACAAAGCACAGTAAAACGTTTCTACTTTCTATTGCGAGAGATAAGATACACAAATCAAAATAGCCTAACCATACATGAAAATTATTGGTTCAAGCCCAGGTACGGAGTAAACTTCAGAGTTCTGGACTCTTTCCTCCTTCTCTCAGCTCTGCCCTCTTCCAGGGTTGCATTAATAGTCAGTCGGGCTCTTGGCCTTAGCACCATCTTCTTAGAAACATCTGCTGCAAGAGAGCCAAGAGGAGGAAGAAGCAAATGTGCAGCTGAGGCACAAAAGGAGAAAGGTGAGGCAGAGGTCCAAGTAAACGGCTAGCTTGTGCACCCAGAGAGGCCACAGGAGAAAACCATGGAAAGCCAGGGGCCAGAGAGGCTGGTACAAATTGCTGACTGCATGCTACTGTCTAGAACTTGTTTCAATGGATCTAAAACATCCATCACCATCTGTTCACCACAACCACCTCTGGGAGACCCACTTGCTCATACCAAAACAGACCCTTTTGGTTTTTGCCCTGGACCTGTGACATTCTGGACTAGTTGTGTTCTCAGTTTCTTCTGAGTGTAACACACGTACTATAAATCATCTCTTCCGATACCTTAAAACTAATCTTCAAGTGGGCTTTCTCATGGTAACAAAAAGGTTGCTGCAATTCCAGGACTCAAATGCACATCTCAGATTACAGAAGAGAGCCTCTTTTACACAGCCACTGAACAGAAGTTAAAGGCTTTATTCTGACTGACGAATTGGGACCAGCGTCTACCTCTGAATGGTCACTGTGCCAGAGAAATGCTTTGAGCTGTTGGTTTAGGCCATGGCTCCAGGCTCATTCCTGAATCAATTACTGGGGCGAGGGGATGTGATGATCATGAGTAGCTTAGGCCACGCAGAGAATTTCTCTGGAGAAAGGAGTGTGGGCAGTCCCACCAAGAGCATGGCTGCTACATAAGGGGAGGGGGATGGAATGGATGCCAAGGAGGCAACCAATAATTTTAGCTACATCTTGTCTACGTGGAACCCGAGAAAAGGAAGAATTCTGTATAGTCAAGTTTCCAGGCAGCTAAAGGTTCACTTCACTCCTTATGCATATTAACCAGTTTGAATGATATAGTTCAAAAGTGTATTCTTTATATCTCCGACTTTTAAAAGAAAGATACCTAACACAATTTAACCATTTAATGATGATTTGAAGTGACCATGATGTAAAATTATTATTGTACCAATTATAGTACAAATGACTGACCCCAGGATGTACTGAGCTGTGCATGGCTGTGGCCCATCAAATGACTCCCGAGTGCTACGCACTTTAACAAATTGTGCCTACTTTTTATGGCTTTTCTTTCTCTAAATTGCTGCTTCGAATCTACAGCGGAATAGGGAACTAGATAATGAAGCTTTTAAATTGTATATAAATTAGAAGTAAAGATGAAATTGCCTAGGAGGAAAAACACCAAAATGCAAACTGTGGTTGCATCTGGGTAGGGGCATTAACTTGTTTTTATTTATTTATTTTTGTTTTCTCATTATTTTTTTTCTACATTGATTAAGAGTAACTGTTATGATCACACAACACACACACACACACACACACACCATACATATACACACAAAACTAAACAAATTAAATAGGATTTGAGCGGTGCCTTAGAGTTTCACAAGAGGAAAAATGTCCCAGCTATTAATTCTTGCAGCCTATGACAGCTCTTCCAGTAGATCAGAGGCATTGATGTTGATTTTCTGTTGCCTGGTATGTTCTGAGTCAGAGAATGTACACACTTGAGAAGAGATCATGGAAAAGTCAAAACATACCAGGGGGAAGGTCAGCTGCCTACCTATCATGAGACTTGACCTGGTAGGTGACTACCAGGCGGAGACTGGCCCTTGGCCTTACAGATGGGGAAATCCAGTTTTGCCTGTGTCCTGGGGTTGGACAGATCATGAGGATGATGACTTAACACCATGGAAACTCAGAAGTGACCTGTGTGCTTCTTACCCAGAATAGCAGTTTAATGACAGACAATGAAAAGGGACCTGTTACTCACAAGGAATTTTTCTTCCAGCATAGAAACCATATGGAGAGCCAAATTATAATGAGAAGGTTGGTTTGGTGAGCATAAAATTAGAACAAACTATGAAGTGGCATAAGGTTAAAATAGCCTAGTACATCCACCCATCACAAATCAAAATATTTTCATGCTGGATCATATCTGCCAATCACACCAGATGGCTGAAGGCCTCAGTCCACTCCAAACAGTGCTTTTTGGGCACTGCCAAACTTTGCCTCCATGACTCATCATTTTATTTACTCCATTACCAAACAACTCCCTTTCTAAGGAGCCATTCTTTTTTTAGATAAGTTAATACAATCACAGGCTTTGGATAAAGATTATTGCTCTTAAAGTTACTTTCCATACTTTTCTTTGGAAGTATAGCTCTCTGGGAGAGCAGTTTTCAAGTTCCAGGGCCAACTCATGGTTACTTCCCACTCTACATACTACATTCAACTTCTAAAAGAGCTGAAATCTAAATAGAAAAGGGTTCAAATAAGTATAAAACCAAACTCATTACCTTCCCTACAGCTTCTCCACCAAGCCAAACCAAGTTCTCCCAACTGACTTGTCTTTTTTGAAAATTAATGGTCTGCTCGTCTTTGACTCTTCTCTCTCTGTGGCCCCTTATTCTTGGGGTGGCCAAGTCTTGTTTACTCCTCCTTCTCCATGCCTTCCATACATTGTTTTCTTTCCACTCCCATTGCCCTACTCATTTTCTCTCAACCTGAACACTGCAGTAGTCCAATAATTCCTTCCCTTGCCTCCTGTCTCTTCCCTTCTACTCTCATCTGCATATTATTACCCTATTAATCTTCTAAGAACTTTCTCATTCAAAATATTTAAGGGCTCTTTATTATACAAAGAATTAAGTGCAAATGCTTTGGACCAGAGCTCTAAGCTCTCCCAAATTTGGCCTTTGTGTTCTGTTTGTCTTCACTTTTTGTGACCCCTCAACATGGACCCTCTATTTCAGCCTTTGTATACTGACTGTGGACAAATGAAAAAGTCAAATACAAACAATGTTTGTGTTTTGTAATACAAACCTATAGGGAGGAAGTCTTAGAAATTAACACCAACAGATACAGTTTGCAGATTTTCATTTTAACAGCTCACTCATCTTTTTTTTTTAATTCCTTGTATTTACCTTCAGAAACACACACATACATTCATAGAACCGTGGCTGGTTACCAGGGAATCAACAGGTATCCATGGTTGCAGTCATGCTTTTGAAAGAAACCTAAACCTGTCCAATGTGGGTCTTAATCCAATGACAACATCAAACAGGCATCACTTAACTTGTATTGACTTGTGACCTACCATCATTCAGAAATATCCTGGAACATAAACGTCTCTGACATTTAATGTGACAGAAACTCTGTTTATTCCTCACACAGGACATGACCTTGAAGAATGTAATATGATCTGTCGGGTTTGGTCACCTTTCAATAAGAACCCAACACAAAGTGATTTGAGCAACAAAGGGAATATATTGACTCACGTAACTCAAAAGTTCAGACACGGCCACGTCCAAGTGCTCATACATGGTCATTGGGACACATCTCCATATCTCAGCTCTGCATTGCTCCATGCTTCATTCCCCTGTCGATTCTTTCCACACAGGAGCAAAGATGGGCATCAGCAACTCCAGGTTTAGCAACCTCAGCAAAAGGGTAATGTCATTTTCCCAGTAACGTCAATAAACATCCTGGGGTGGGTTCTCATTGGCCCAGCTCAAGTCATACACTGAACCAATCACTGTGGCCAGGGGTATGATGTCTTGATTACCCAGGACTGTCGCATGTACTCCTGCTCCCTGCTGAGGCCAGAGGATGGGTCAGCCCCACGGAACTACATGGATTGAGAATAGAGGAAACGTGGTTCTCCAAAGGCAAATCAGGGTGCTGTTATCAGAAAGGAGATCAGACACGAAACAAACAGGTGACTACTAGGGCAGATGCTTCCACTCATGGACATGCCTATTACCTCTCACCATAATATGCTCGTCAATGAGTTCATGACTTTATAATCAAAATTTCAGATGAACTTTGGCAATATACATGAATATTTTTATATACATACCCTTAACCCAGCAATTCTATTTCCAAGAATAATAGCTCTGACAGTAAATGCTCTCCTAAGTGCCCAACACTGGCCTAAGCACATTGCATATGTTTTGCATTTAATACAAAACTGTAGTATGAAGTGGTATTATCTCCATTTTTGAGCTCAACAAATTGAGCTCAGAGAGGTTAAGTGACTTAAACAAGGTTGCACAGCTAATAGGAGGCAAAGCCAGAAATCAGCCTTCAAAGTCTGCATCACTATTAGTTACTTTCCTCAGAAGTCTCTGTGGCATATAGTCTTATGAATTTATTCTAAGAAAAAATATGACAGGTGAGAAGAGATGTACATCCAGGATGTTATTTATAAGTATTTGTCCACAGAACTCAGGTGTGAAATAAAGTATCAATAAATTATGTCAACCTACATATGTCCCCTCATTATGAGTAAATATATACTAAGTTCCTACTTTATAAAATGATAAAAGATTAATGACTTTTTTTGTGAGGCTGTGAAATTACAAGTTTGTTCAAACCCGCTGTCTAAGCTACAAAAGCACCCACAGTCAAGGTTAATCAAACACAATAAGGCCTTGTGCGTTGTTTCATATCTATCACCATGTCAGTTTATCATTTAGGAAAACATTGAATGCTTAATCTGTCCAATCACTCAAAATATATTTTTATCTGTTGGAGCTGTCAACCACCAGGCCAAAGGGAGATTCAGGCTAAATTATTTAACCTTGATGATGCTCAACTCTGGAACATTCCATCAGATGGGAAAGCGAGTGGTCTGGGAGCCCACAGAGCTGCTGGTTTTACCCATTGCACCCAGAATGAGAAGCTTCTGTTAGCAGTGAGAAAACTTCGCTCTTTCCTAGTCCCCAAATCAGGCGGAAAGGGGGCATGACAGCAATAGCCCCGAAGCTAATAAAGAGCTTAGACCCCTAGGCATGACAGCCAGACAAACAGCCATGCTGGTTCAGGCTTCTGACATCTGCATGGATTGGGTGGGAAGAGGGGGAAATCTCACTGTATGTGTCATTAATTCATTACGGTTACTTTTTTAAAAAGATGAATATTAATGTAAACAAGGGCAAGTTTTTACTGGACCTCAGTTTTTCCTTTTTTTTTAACCTCTTGTGATACATAGAAAGATCAATTAGTTTATAATCAGTCTCTTTTTAATCATGCCTCCATTTCTCATTATCCTCAGCAAATATAGCCTGAAAACACTCCTGAAAAGCCCATGAAGGACAAGCTCATTTGCACAAGAGTAATGATTTAGTCCTGTGAACTTTTAATTTGCATAATCTCCCTTCCTTTCCCCTCTTTGTAAAGGTCTTTGATATTTTTTTCTCCTAATGACATGGGTTGGGGGAAAGAATTAAGCAAGCATGGAAGTTCTAGCTCCTAAGTTCTCAGCTGTTACATTAATCTTTACGATTTTCTCTCCCATTTACTGAGTCAGTGACTCATCCAAATTTACACATAAATCCATATCAAAGTTAATTAGAGTTTTGGCAATCCAATGTTTGCCTCTTCCTTTATTAATTCCTGGACGCTTGAAGCAACATTCTGCGTGTGATTATGGGAGAAAGAAAAAGAGAAGCCAGTAGACATGACCTGCCAGAGATTAACGAGCAGCGTTTGCATGGCAGGATTCAGAACTGGGTCCAAGCCTGCTTGGTGAGAAGAAGGACCAGGCCTCTACGGAGCTCACCTGATGGTCAGGGCTACCTCCTCTGGAACTGAGGTGAGCCCTGACCCCAGTCTCAAAGAGGGAGGAAGGAGGGAAGAATTAAACAAAGGATGAGAGAGCCCTGCTTGCTGACTCCCTTTTCTCTCCCTTCTCTATAATCAGGAAAAGCAGCCAATTATTCCTGTATGTTGACTTTCTCTCCTTCCTGCCTGCCAAGTTAAAAGAATACCATGCAGCTTTGCAAAAGTTCTACTGGAAGCAGGGGCAAGAAAGTGCAGGAGATAAGATGGGTGCAAGGTGGAGATTATCATGCAACAAGACATTTTTACATTTAATTTTCTCAAAGTGTCCCTGGACACAAAATGTAGGAAAAGGACATGTGTAGGACAGGGGATTCGATCTCATATGCTTATTTGTGAGAAACTGGCAGCAGCAGCTCCAGAACCCAGGATTTTATTGCACATTGATTTTGCTTTAGGAAGTTCATGTGGAAATCACATAAAGCAAACTGAGAAAACTAATTTTCTTCCTAAACTGTTCTTGAACAGTGTTGGAGAATCTTCCAACGTATTTTCTTATTTTAAAAAGTCAGTTGCATTATTAACATTCTTAAGTCTAAAGAAAATACTGCAGGAAAGCCAAGAAACTCACCCTTATACCAAACAACAAGAAGCTTAAATCAACCAGAGATCAGACAAGAGAGTTTTAGAGCATAATAAATTTATTTCACATCAATATATTTGAAACTACTTTTTATAAAGTTGCAAATTCCATGCTATACGTAAGGAGATAATTTGAAATCCTGGAGAAACTTAAAGCCACAAAAGTTAATATTGAGTTTATCCCACACTGGAGGGCTGATGCGGGCACTCCAGCTCCCTGGAAAGTGCTCCCTGACCCATGAGCTCTAGGAGCCTCCATAACCCAGGGGCCACCACTTCTCTGCATCTGTACCTGCGTCCCCACTGGCCCCTGAGCCCCGCAGTGAACACTCTGCCAGATGGCAACCCCCTGAATCCTCAGGTGGGTCCTGAGATGCAGATGGTGAAGAGCGTCTCCCCATCCTTTGGCCGAGCAGTGTTAGACCCTACACTAGCGGAATCTCAGAGCACATGCTGGTCCTCTAACATGGTACACAGTTTAGAGCATCAGCACTTTCCCTTTGTCTCGTCAGCTCTCTCCTTCCCCAGATCCAGCCAGCACTGCAGGACCAAGGTCACGTTCTGGGAACAGTGGCTGCATTGTATTCAGAGCTTCCTCCCTCACTGATGACTAAGGCTTTGTTCGGTCGAGTTCCACACGCTCAGATCCTTTCCTCCTGGGACATTTCTCACCCTTTCCCACCACCTTCCTCTCCTCCTCAAAACACAAGTATCAGGCAGTCTCACCAGCTTGCCCTGCTCCCGAGCCCCAGCAATGGGCCAGCGCGAGTTCACTTCCCAGGAGGCTCTTCTGCCTCCAGTCAACAAGAAACCCACGCAAGCTGAAACCCTAGAAGTACCAATAATGCCAAGGAAGAGTCCAGAAAAAGAACAGGGAAGGTAACAGGCAGATCAAGAGCACTTTCAGTTCCACTGAGCAGGGACCACAAGATTGCTTTGCATCAGCAGGTGCTCCATGCCACTACGCAGCACGGCTAAAATGTGGGGGTCGGGGTGGGCTTGGATGGCTCGAATGTGATAAGCAGTTTACAATATTCACATTGTCACGTAAGACCAGGTAAGACCAGACTTATGCTTCACAACTTACACAGCCAAGTTCACATCCTTGTGGTAGCTTTATCACATTTCCACCCAGGAACCGTCCAGTCCCTTTGAGATAAGAAAAGCGTTGTTTTCCAGCATCCCTTGACCCTTGCTTCCCCAGATGCTACATTTAAACTTCATCTTCACTTTTCAATGTTCACCCCACCCTGTCTTAAGGAGCTATTGTTGTTTTGTCTGAAACAAAATGATAAACGTTGAATTTTGACACAGTCTGTGCAACACTGATTCAACACATTCAAATGAGACATTTGTGTTGATTCAGTATGTGTAATAGAAACCACACAGGAGTCACGTTGTATTCGGGGATAGGGTCTAAAGTCAGTATATAAAATAAAACCATGTAGCATCTAAATTTATTGAAAATTCCCTTAAACTAATTTGGAATGCATAATTTTGTGTATATAGCCCAATGCAGTAATATATATATTCTACTTATAACAGACATGAAAAGTATAATTTTCAAAATTTTTTAAGTCCATAAGAAAAGAGAGTGAGAAGTTGGTGTTCTTCACTGAGTTCTGCATGAGGTAGCTGGTTTGCATTTAGAGTGCATGTTCTATCAAAACAACAAAAAATGAGAAACAAAACCGTGTTTTTAAGAGCTAGAATCCCACAGAGCAGCAAGATGCTCCACCCTGAGAATCACAGGAGAACTCAGGCAACCTGGAGGAGCACCAGTTGTTGGTGTCATGGTGGATGCACTGCTAAAATGAAGATTCTCATCTTTCTCTCACTTCTATCTCATTTTTATTGTTTTGTTGGCCGTTTGTTTGCTAAGCCAAGCACTTTTAGCTGAATTCTCATAAATTAAATGTGTCTGAAATGCAACTCCACTGTAGAGAGAAAAAATATATCAGGTTGATTACCCAGCAACGTTCACTTATTTGTCTATTTATTCTAAATATGAAGTTTGACTCCTTTTTACCAGGGGAGTGAATCCTCCTGTGCCATTGCTGCATAAACAGATGTCCATATACATATGCACATATGCACGCTCGTGTCACACATGTGCACATACACAAACAGACCGCCACCACGGAAGGGGCAGTAAATGAAACACTTTCCTACGAAATCTCCGGTCAAGGTTCAATCAACTTCCTCCCACTAGCTGTTAAAGTCCTTGGCGTCTACAACCTCCACCTCACCCTCACCATGTGATGAGATGTCTCACCTACCTCCCTGTGCCCCTGTAGATCCCTACATGGTGACCACATGCCCCCGAGGGCACTGAGCTCCTCCGGGGCCCAGCAGCACCTGTCCGTGCTCAGGGCCCTGCTGTGCACTACAGACTCTGCTGCCCATGCTGTCACCAGCACTTTTGCCGTCGCCACCTTTCTGCCCCAGCACTGCCGGCAGAGCCTCTATTATTGCTGCATTTGCTGAAGCAGCAACTGCTACTGCTGCCTCTCCCCTAGAAAGACAAGAAACAGGAAAACAGGACATTCTTAGGTACTAGTCAGCTCTCTCCCTCAAGAGTCTAAGGTCTGAATTCCCAGGTCATACGGACTCTTGATAGCACTACCTCGGGAGCGCAGGAGGGGGACTCGGCAGCAGTAGGGCACATTTCAGGCTGGTTGATGATGGGAAATCATTAACATGAAATAATAACAACAAAAAACACATAGCACTTAGAATATTCTAGGCACTGTTTTTTTTGTGTGTGTGTGTGAGGAGGTCAGCCCTGTGCTAACATCTGCCAATCCTCCTCTTTTTTTGCTGAGGAAGACGGCCCTGGGCTAACATCTGTGCCCATCTTCCTCCACTTTATATGGGACGCCGCCACAGCATGGCTTGCCAAGCAGTGCGTCGGTGCGCGCCCGGGATCCGAACCAGTGAACCCAGGGCCGCCGCAGCAGAGCGCGCGCACTTAACCGCTTGTGCCACCGGGCCGGCCCCTCTAGGCACTGTTTTAAGTGCTTGACGCACATTAACTCATTTAAGGCAATTATTCTGGCCCCTTTCAATGTTAGGAACACGTTTGTACCCATACTGGCTTCCTAGCCCCAGCTCCAAACTCGCCAGTGAGAGGGAAATCCCTTTCTCTCCTATAATCAGCCAGAGTGACAGTCCTGTCTTTCTAGTCAGGGCATATTGAGATTGTACAGGATTGATACCTGGCTTCCCCAACTTCTGAGTAGACCTAGACTGCTAGATTATAATATAAAGCTTAGGCTTCCTAGGGACAGATAATGTGTCAGTTCACATTTTCAAACTTTTTTATAATGAAGATGAGTAGGGAATGTTTATATATACATACACACGTATGCATTTATGTTTATCTCATATATACATCAGATACATATCAGATAGAGAAAACAAATGTCTCATATACATGAGATAAACATACGTATCTCTCTCATACATAACTCTCATATACATATGTTTATATATGTATGTATATATATGTATGTATATGAGAGAAACATATAAAAAGTAGAGGGAAGAGTATAACGAACCAGTATCTACCAGTCCCATCTTCAACTATTATCAACATGTGAATAATCTTATTTCATCTATACCCCCACCCACAGGATTATTTTGAAGCAAATCACAGACATCCTATTATTTCATCTATAATTACTTCAATATATGTGCCAGTCATCAGTATAACACTCCTCAGATCCAAATCCACCTTTCTTTGCTCCAATGTGTGGCACTGGAGCTGGACCCTATAAATATTTCTCTTTTGCCAGCTGACAAGATGTTAAGCTTTGTCAGAGGAGAATGCCAGAGGGACACTGGAAGAGGAAGGGCCCTCTCTTCCAGGTTCCACTGTGCTCTCCCCTGCTTGGACTTGTAGTTGAAAGCAGCTACAGCTCATGAGCCGCACAGTGGTGTTCACCTCCCAGCGAGTTTCAGCAGCACCCAAATGGATGGCTTCCCTGTGAGTTCTGCTGGCGTCTCAGCCAGCTCCGCAGTGGGTCTCATACGTGCCCAGCAGGTGACATCCCACAGAGCTGGTGGCCATTCCTAGCCTGCACCACCCCAGTGAACTTCTCTGCCATCCAGCAGACCACAAACTCAACCTGTCCAAGGAGATCTGGATCTCATGACTGCGAGTAGGGGTATGATAGGGGGGTCTGCTCCTTCCTTGGCTGTTCAGTCTTGGCCCTGGAAGTAGTGGCTGCTCCTTATATATTCTTGTGCTCTCTTCTTTAGTGTTTGCTTTATCCCTTTTTAGTTAATTTCCTGATACTAATTCTTATTAAACTTTCTCTGTTCATAGCACCGTGTGGTTCCTGTCCTGACTGCACCAATTGATACAGAACGTAACTCCAAAAAGTAAGGACTCCTTTAATATACCCACAAAACTATATCACAACTTAAAAAAAATTCTAATTCCTTAATATCATCAATTTCTAGTCAGTGTTCAGATTTCCCCAAACGTCTAATAAGTGCTTTTATCCAGCTAATTCTCTTCCAATCAAAATTCAAGTAGTCCACACATTGCATTTGATTAATGTTTCTCAAGTGTCTTTTCCACAACCACTTGCCCTCCCCCCTGGCTTTCCTTATAACAGATTTGTAGAAGAATTGGGGCTGTTGGTCTTGTCATTTCCCATGGGTATTGCCCAACTTGCTCCTCAGTACCCTGTCCATCCCGTGAACTAGTAGTTAGACCTAGAGACCTGAATAGATTCAGTTCAATTTTTTGAAAAAATACTGGTGTTAGTACTTCTTTCTGCTTCATATCAGGAAATGCATAATGTCTGATTGTCTATTTTTTTGTGATTGATTAGGGGGGTCCTGAATTGTCAACTAGATCTATCAAGAAGTTTCTCATCGATTCTTCCAAAATGACTTTAGAAGACACGATCTTTTTTAAGGAAATATATTATGACTTCATAGTGATCTTTCCAATTCAAATTTGTCATTATAATTTTACTTAGCATCTTTGATTTTATATTTGCATATCTTTTCTTGATTCCTAATATCATTAAAAATTATGTATTTTATCTATCTTGGAAAATATATATATAATAGATTCAGATTAACAATATTAACATTTCTTCCTAATTCATTGTTATCTTGGGATATATCCACTAAGAATGCATAGACAAATGACTGTTTTTAAAATACTTGAAATTCTTCTTCTCTATGTGGTTAAGCCAACAGAATTTTCATTTATTTCATTTTGCTTTAGCTTTAGATATAAGTATTTTTGCCTTAATTTTATATATATCTGTGTGTATGTATTCAGCCATATGTAAAATATTTCCATGATTCTAAAGTTATATCTACAAAACAAGGAATACTTAGCGAAGTCTAGCTTCTATCTGTCCCCTCCCTTTTCCTTTAAGAAATCATTTTTTATTAATGTCATTTCTTCTATTTTTAAAAATAAAAGCAAAAATATTCACATTCTCTCCTTCTTAAATAAAAGGTAGCACACTATATGTACTATTCTATATAATCCTGCTTTTTTCCAACTTAACAACATATCCTAAAAATCTCTTCATAAAAGGAAGTGGGGAGATTTCTATTGCAGTTGCTTAGTTTTCCACTGAGTGAATGCCCTGTAGGGATGCAATCGTTCCTGAATTAGTGGACACCTGAGTTTTTCCAATCTTTTGCTATTATGGGCAATGCTTCAGTGAACACGCCTTTTCATATTTTTGCCAGTGTACCTTTAGCACTGTATCAGTTAGCTTTTGCTATTTATAGCATACTACTTCAAAACTCAGTGGCATAAAGCAACGTCATTTATTAGCTCAAGATTCTGTAGGTCGGCAATTTTGGCAGGGCTCAGCCCTGTCCTTCCTTCTGTTGTCCTCACTCATGTGACTTAAGTCAGCTGTCGACTCAGTTGGAGCTGGATAGTCCCAGAGACTCATGCACATGTCGAGAGGGTGGCAGGCTGTCAGCCAAGGGGCCTCGAGTGGCCTCTCATCCCCCAGGAGGCCAGCTAGCACTCCTTTATATGTTCTCGTGGCCTCTCAGGGTTCCAAGCACGTCAACAGAGAGCAAGCCCCAATGTACAAGTACTTTTCAATCTCCTGCTTGCATTAAGTTTACTACAGTCCTAGGGCACGCGGACAAGCCCGTTGTCACTGGAAAGAAGAGCCTACCCAAACACATGCATATAGGCAGGAGTATTCTAGCAGCCATTTGAAAACAATCTGCCACAGAGAGAGATCCCCAAAGGCAGGATTGTTGGGTCACAGGGCATACTCAAATGTAAAATTGCCAAAGGCTCGCCTTAACCCTAGGGATTCCGCAGTTTACGTTCCCTCCAACCATGAGTGAAAGGGCCTGTTTCTCACAGTGTCACTAGAGTGTTTTCAAACTTTTATCTTTTTGCCAATCTAAAAGTAATGGTATCTCAATGGCATTTTAATTTGCATCTCTCATTATGAGGTTGAGCATTCTTTTCATATGCCTAGGAGCCATTTTTTTTTTCTGTGATCTGCCTATATTTCTTGTCCATTTTTTCCAAGAGTGATTCATCTTCTCTACTTTTACAAACTTTTTATATATTAGGAATTTAGCCCTTTGTCAGTGATATAAATTACAAATACTGTTCCCAGTTTACGATTTGTCTTTATACTTGATTAACCATGCAAATGTAGTTAAATTTATCAATCTTTCCTTTAATTGTTGTAGATTTTGAGCCATTATTAGAAAAGTTTTCTCCATTCCCAAATAACAGAGGAATTCACTCATGTTTTTCTAATATTTGTATGGGGGGTAATCCAATTATCTCCTTTTCTCTGTCTAGATACTACCTTTATTGTAGACTAACTTTCTTTAACTAATTGGGTCTGTACTCAGTTGACGTTTAAAGTATGACTAAGTAAAAATATGAATTAATCAAATTCTGTATTTCTGTTCTCCATCCTCCCCTCTGCCTATAACTGAATTTACACTCCCTTTTAAAACCAACTCAAACACCATCTCCTGTCCAGCCCTGTCCAGTGACTCAGCAGTGGACAGTGAGTCAGGAGTGTGGGACTTTGTCAATTCCTGAATCTGTGATCTCAGGCCAATTACTCAATCCTTCTAAATCTTAGTCTCTTTATCTCTAACGTAAGGGTAACATAACCTCCCTCACTGGGTCATTTAATAGAATAAGTGAGATGATGTAGGTAACTCACCAGCATAGAACTGGCACACAGTAAATGCTTGATAAATTGAGTAGCCCACTGAAGGGGTAGAGAGGACTCAAGCACCAAGTGATGAAAAAAGGAAAGTATCTAAGACTAGGAATGCAGAGCTTAATGCAGAAACAACTTTGTTGGTAGTGATTGTGTGTTGTGTGTGCCTACATGTGTGCACAAACTGGGAAAGAACACACAATTGTGTTTTCTTTAGTGTTTTTCTCTCAGGGATGCTTCCCTGTAGACTGAGAGTGGTGGGGTCTTTCCTTGGCAAGGAACTTACACACTCTTGAGTACGCCAACTCGGAATCCCTACCTATGGGAAGAAAAGGCAAAACCCCAAGAAGCAGAAGGCCCTTCTGGTCAGCTCACACCTTAAGAAAATCCGAGTTTTAGAATCAAAATCTGCTGAATAGCTGAGCACTTGACCTGAAAACACTGAAGTTCCAGCGGACCCCTTCTACCCCTGGCACTCAGGGTTCCCTGTGTACTCCTTCTATCCCTGGCACTCAGGGTATACCGTGCACCCCTTCTCCTCCTGGCACTCCATCCCAGAGGGCTTCATACCACATCCTGCCAGGGCCCCCCTCAACCAAAGCTGCTCCTCGGGCCGAGCAGTAGGCCCCAAGTAGCGAACTCCTTCCAGCCACAGTCCTTGGACTGCTTTTCATCTCAGCAGTTTCTGCCCCAAGAGTCTAGGAGGCCAGCTGTAAATCCTGAGGAAAAAAATAGATGTTAAGGGCAGAGCTGAAGCTAAACAGAAACAAGGAGACAGAAAAAAAAAAAAATACCGTGGTCTCAGGATTGCATTTCTGAGACGCGTGAGGGACTGGGTTTGGCGGGACTCTGGCATGGCTGGAGTTATTTAACTCAGTGAGGCAATCTAGAGCTGACCTAGGCACACATGAAACTTCCCTTTAGTTCAGCTAAGAATGGTTTTTAATGTATCAAAATAGTCACTGCCACCATGGCCCTGGGGAGGGGGACTGACTTGGGAAGGCACATGACGGAAGTTCCCGGAGTGATGGCAATGTCCTGTATCTTGATAGAGGTTTGAGTTACATAGGCATGGGCATTCATTAAAACTCACAAATGTACACCTAAGATTTTTGCATTTCTTTGTAAATTTTACACTAGCACCTGCAAAATATTGAACCCTATTGAAGAAGCATGCTGAAATAGAGAAATATTTACTGTACTGATGTCTGCAGTTTACATGAAATGAAATTAAAAACAAATGCAGGAATGGGATGGATACATGGATATGATAACACAAGTCGAGTCAGATGTTAATGGTAAAATCTAGTACCCAGGTGTGCACAGTAAAATTCGTTCAACATCGCTGTATGTTTGAAATTTTTCATAACAACATGTTGGGAAGTTACCCAATGCTTTATCAGAAGCAGACTACTCTGCACTCTGGCTGCACAGCAATCCTGCGGGCTGTCACCGGGAATACAGAATTCCTTCCAGTGTACCCTCTGCCTTCCCCTTGGCCACTGCCCTCCTCTCTGGCACAAACCCTGGCCCACACGTCCTCTCTCTTCCTCTGAACTTTCATAACCATGCCCTCACCCTCTGGACAAATGTGAACGGAAAAACAGCAGAGGATACTCAGCTACTGGCAGGTCTTTATGATGGAGACTCAACTCTGCATGCTGTCATGGTCAACTGTCAGCATACTTACTCTTCTGTGCCTAGAGAAGACTGTAAAAGCCTGACTGTTTAAAACAAAAAAAAACCTGATTACAATAATTTATATAAACTGCTTCATATTTCAGATTTTAAATTACAGAAGAGATTGTCTTCTAATAATGGCATGGAGAAATGACCAGTATTTGCCTCTTATTTCCATTGCTCAGGGAGGAAGAGCTTAACACTTGTTGAGCCTTAGATCTGGAACACACGTTTTGCATACATCGGCTCACAGTTCTCACAGCCCTGCGACGATGCAGCTCCATTATCCTTCTTTTATCAGGAGGCTTAGGGTCATGTAGCCAGTAAACAGTAGATCCAAGACTCAAACCAACATCTCCTCAGCTTAAAACTATGTTTTTTTCACCAAAGCACATTGTCGCTGACATTTAAAATAGGGTATGCTCTGCAAAGGTAACAGAACTACAAAAACAAGTCATTCGGCCAGGATTCTACAAAATACCACTGGCTAAGGGGTAAAATTTGGAAGGGCAGTTTCGTGTTCTACTCCAACTGTTTTTACCAAAACACCACCCACCCAAAGGTATTTTTAACAGTTTACACTTCCCACCAGTTATCACTGACAAATGTAACAAGAATACAAAATTTGGCAACCTTTCCCGTATTATCTGTAGCTTTAGGGCAGTTCAGGGCTTAATAAACCTGCTTAACTGAGGGGTTTTGATGTCACAATGTTGCTTGTTCATAAATTACACAGATGGCCCAACTACCCCTTAATGATCGTCCCTATCATGCTTAAACCATCAGACAAAAATTCGTATCCAATGGAATAATGGCGCTTTCTCGCTTGTTAGGCCAGACTCCTCAACGACAGGAATGACCTAGTCATCACCCAGTAGGTGGCACCAGTCATGCCGACCACCCTGTTTTTATGTTTTCTATCCTTAGTCCAGCGACTTTGGTCAGAGGTCTTACTCAGTCTCCTACTCGTTATAAATATTTGAAATTCAAAAAAAATTAGCCCCACATTGCAGTCAGATATGCTGTGCATATTACTGTTGGTGGAAATTTATCATACCCCCTCTGTACAGAACGGGACTGAGTGGTAGGTTCACTTTAAGTGGTAGGTTCCGTATGCATCCTCAGGAATGTTTATCATGCCTGCAATCCACTACTTTTAATTTGGCCAGGCTCTCTCCACATAATAAATAAAGTAGGGAATTGAGGAATGCTCTGGGGGATAGGAGGAAAACAGAAGATGCTGCAAACATACATCTGCTAAGATAACCAATAAAATCTATTTAAAAAAATTTTTAACAGAAACCTGCAGTAAAAAAGCTTATTTTTACTCTGATCTACATAGGCCCAGTGGAAGCTAGGTGACTCCACTATAGATAATCTGATCTTAACACTGATATAATTTGAATACTTCTATCTAAACCTAATTCAAAACTCACAGTGCTCAAAACTCACATCCGGAGGCCACAAGCAACCTCTATTCTGCTTGGGACAACCCTGCCTTACCCATCAGTTCTGTCCTTTGGAGGCATATGCCTCTAAGCACCATTTTTCCATGTTTTACAATCCAGAACTCTGGTATATTCGAGCCTCACAAAGATAAAAGGAACTGAGGATATATGGAGATACATATATCTTGAAATTTTGCTTCACAAAAAAAAGTTATTTCTGTGTTAGGGGGAGATATCAAGGGCAGGAGACAAAAATCTTCACGGTCTTTGTTGCAAGTATAGCTCTCCCAGACCTACACTTATAAATTCTCCTGATAGAGCCGAGAAGCCATCTGTACTTCTGACAAGGTCCTGAGGAGAATCTCACATAGGTGGTTTATAAACTATTTTGTGAGCGTTTTATTCAATATATATTCAATACAAGGACCAGGAGACTGTACTATGTCCAGAGGCATAAATTTTGACGGACTAAAATAGACAAAATTTACTTGAATTTCTGATCACAAATGGTTACATCAAGAATTGGTTTTTAAAGACATGTCAACAGCCCCTCAGTTGAGGTTAAGTTAGACAGTAAGCACGATGTGACGGTGAGCACTGTGGTGGGTCAACAGTCTCAAGAGACCTGGGCTCGACTGCAGTTCAACAGCCAGTCAGAAAGCGTTGGATTGGCATCTTCTTAAAACTTGGGGAGCCACAATAAAATTGTGGGTTACCCTTCACGGCCTTTCAAAAGGCTTAAATGTCTGTCAAATGTGATAAAATGTTCACTTTCTTCCCATCACACTGGTTATCTCATAGTGGTAAACAGCCCTAAGTAACATGTTTGGGTCTCATGTTTTTAATGAGGAAAAATGCTAATGGCTTGTCAGATAGTCCAGACTTGATTGTCTCTAGTCTGTTCCTTCATCTGTGATCTGTGCTTTGAGAAACATCAGTAGACCCTTTTAGATCAGAAACCGGGAGTAATTTGGTTACAGTATTTGAACACCAACTCTGTTGCGTTACTAATAAAGCAAACTTCAAGGAATTTGGAGAAAAAATATACCTGGAAAATGTTTTTCAAGCTTCTCCCTCAAGGCCTAACAACATACCATTCACGGCAGTGCTATTTTCCAAAGGTCACAATTTGATTTCCTCAGAAGCATACCTTAACTGTTAATCACCATAGCCACTTTGTGAAATGTGAGACTGTTTATCCCAACATTTAATCATTGGCTGGATCCTCAACACACAGGTTTTCACTGTGGCCAAGTACATCTGCCTTTACCCCTGTCATATAACCCACACTAGACAATGACTGTGACCCTCTTTTCTAATACAAAAGTATAGGCTGTTATCAGATAGGGGATAAAATAAGTAAGAGAAGGAAACAGATTAAAAGAAAAAAAAAAGAGCCACCACAGGGTAAGCAATCCCAAGAATAAAACTAGAGGTAAGAACAGACATAAGTGGGGGAAAGGGTTCCACCTTGATTCTGCTGTCTCATGGTTTTCAGGTTTGTTGTCTCTAGACCCTTTCCAAATACATTAGAGAAAAGGATCTTAAGAGTCAAGAGCAAACAGTCATTACCTTAATGATACCAGAAAACAGAAGTCATTTCAGTGAGTAAACTAGAATGTTAGTCTACATAAGCTAACAACTGCCCCAGTGTCTTCAGACTGACGTAAACACTCTCAATCTGTACCTTCTGAGAAAACTTTTTAGGGCCAGTTAACCTGCTTCCTATACTTTACATGTTCTCATATCATAAATTATAGCTTTTTAGTAGCCTCACATCTATTTGTTTCCAACATCATTCCCTTGGCATCATCACTCAACTCAGCAAATTAAACACTTTTAAAATGTTAAATGATAAATACGAGTGACAAATACTCAGTACTACAAACATTCAGGGTATCCTCAAGCTAAACTGTCGTCAAATTTAAAACAGAATTACTACAACTACAGGAAGAAAGCAAAAAAGCTGGCACAGCTCTAACAGAAGAGCCGCCTTCTGAACGCCCATGGGAAAGCACACCGCAGCCTTCACTGTGACACGCCGTCCCCTTTCCGTACTGTGGCAAGTCCCCAAGAAACCGCCCAGACGGGGGGCCCACTGGCTCATGAGACTTCAATCCACTTCAGGACTGTTTTGTAGAAATGAAATGGGACCCAATCTTAGTAGTGTGTATTTCTACACTAAACGGTTTTTGTTTTCAGGAGGTGTTTAAACTTATTTAAAAGTTGACAGCTGAAAGCACCAGGAAAGAGGAAGGTAGGAAACTTGCTTCCTCTTAACTTCTTGATGAGTACTGTTCCAGCAGACTGGGAAGGCAAACATTCATTACGGACTGTGACTCACTTTGGTTTTGGAGGTTTCCCTTAAGAAAAAAGAAATTTGTTAATAAATGATAAAAAACACAGAATAACAAGGTTCAATTACTCAGGCAAGTGTCCATTACAAAAGGAAAAGCTTAGGTCTTTCCCTACGATGTTAAAGGTAACAATACTTTCACACCTGACCCTGCATTTTCTTCTGTTACTGAGGTATGATTAGACAACAAACATCTGACTGCTTGTTATGTGCCAGAAATCACTTCCGTGGAAAATCTTCAGTAACTCCACAAAGGGGTACCATTCCTTACTTGTTTTCAGTTGTGGAATCTAAGGCTTTCAGAGGTTTCAATGCAATAACTTGCCCAGCATCACAGGCGAGATAACCAGGTCAGGATTGGAAGCTCAGCAATCCATACCTGATATTTTAATTTTCTTAAACTCCAAAATTCTTTCTTTTGAAATCACCTTTAAGGCTATATCCTCCCACAAATAACTTGGAGTGTTACTGCTCCAACTTCTACTTAGATTTAAAATAAAAAATTATATACTAATTTGTAGCATTTTTTTTTGCTCCAAACATTTGTCAATTTTTGAACGTCTTAAGAAACTACTAGTCACAAGGTCAAAGTAACTATAATCATCAGTATATGAATAAAGAAAACATTTCTTTCTAGAATTTATAAACTCCATTACCAAAGTACTATAAATCACAGATAAGCTCCTTGAAATTATTCATTATCTCGTCTGACCCTTAACGCTCTCCACACTGTGCCTAATACACAGCATGTACTGAAATATTTGTTAGATACCCTGAATTAAAGCAAACAAATAATCTGGCACAAATTTTTATATTCGAATTCTATGGAGTTTTCAGAAAACAAAGTCTACTTAAATTATTTTGCCAGTGGGGGATTTAAGGTGGGGAAAAAAGACAAAGCAACAAATATAGCTAAGTAGTCGCCAGGCTGAAGGCATCATGACAACTACAGGCAAATGTCCCGGCTCTCCACTGTAAATCACTGAAAGCAAAAATTAGGTAGGTCTGTTAACATGAATGCAATTTTATTCAAGAGAGAATATTGAAGAAGAGTTGAATTCTAACAAAGGAAAACTTGACCAGTTATCCACCCTACACTAAAAAGTGGAACTGGGGACCATTTACAACACATAAATAAATTCTACTTTTACATTTCTGAATAAAGCTGTATTCGCTTGAGAGAGCCATTTGTTAACTTTTGCTGATAAGGCTTTGTGAATTGTGTTCAGAAACTTTGACAATATACGTACACACACACACGCACCTCAAAAAAAGTTTAAGTGCCTAGGATTTTCACTCCAGGCTGAGTTTCTGCAAGTACCTAGGACCACATAACTTAAGATTGCATATTTCTACATGAATTCAATTTGAATTGCCTTCACTCTAACGTTTATCTACCAAAATTTTTTTTAAATAATTAGATCAATGATTATTATGACTTTAAAACTCCCTCAAGTTATACTTTAATATTCGACACGGTAGCTTCAAAAAATAAATATTCAAGGCCTCAGTTTTAAATTTTCCTTCTGTGTAATGCACAAAGTGATAAATATTAATAGGACTACCCTAAAATAAATATAGCTTTCTTTTAAAAATTACTCATTATAATACAGATCACTTTCTTTCCCATAATTCTGATAAAGAATATGTTTTCTGGTAATAAAACAACAGTTTAGGATGAGTCAGTCCTTGGAAAATCTTAATGGCAGTCACTCAATGAAGAAGTCAATCATTCCTGGAGTCACACTCAAAAATTGCTGCTAGCATTGACTGAGTTTTTGTTTTTTTTGGTGGTTATTGCTTTAGTTGGCAATATCTGAATTTAAGACAAAAGAACATCTCCCACTAAGCCTTATTTTAAATATTACAAAATTTATACAGAAGATAGACTCATAGAGGCTATAATGCTGATGTCTTAAGTAACTCACCCACGAAATGGGTGCAGATATTTTAGAGGATACCCAAAGATCTTTTTGCTCTAAAAATAAATGCCCCTACTTCTCAGAGTGTTCCCATTCCTCAATAGGAGACTTGAGCAGCTTAACAGTTCTGCTATAAACAAAAACACTCTTATTAACAAACCAAAAATGTAAAAGGAAACCGATAAAGGACATAGTTTTCACAGTTAACAATAAATAAAAGTGCAATAAGTGTTCAAGTAGGGCATGTAGTTTAAAAACTACATGTGAGTATTTGGCATAGGTCATCTTTTAAAGGCTCTCCGAGGGTCCCTGCCATTACTTATTGTGGTCATGACTGTTTGATTATTAGCTGTTCCTGGTAGCTGTGGATTTACAGGTCCCCGGCCGTTGCTTCTACCAGCATATGAAAACTGGCATCCCCTTGATTCTGGGCCAGTGTGAACCCCGTTTCCTAAAAAAGAATATCAAAATTTATCATCATGTTCAGATACTGATTTATAGAAATATACCTATTTGAAGTTCTAACAGAAATTCTTAATGTTTACAAGTAATAGTAGGAAAAACAAACAGCTTTATTTTCAAACTGGAAAAAACTCAATGTGGGTTCTAGGTTTTTCCAAACGTATGATTACTGTAAATATATTAACTTGATGCTATATTAATAGAGAGAGGAAAAAAGAGCAGTTTGGGCAACAGAACGAGAAATCAGTAGAGGAGGAAAAAAAGCATAGATAACGCACTGCCTACATTATCGTGGAAAAAGAGAAAGGGCAGAATGTTGTACGAGTATTGGCATTTGGTTCAAATATGGTTAATAATGTCTCAAAAGAGACAATGTAATTCTAACTCTTAAAAAAGACAGCAGGGCCAGCCCCGTGGCTTAGCAATTGAGTGCGAGGCTCCGCTGCTGGCGGCCCAGGTTCGGATCCTGGGCGCACACCAACGCACCGCTTCTCTGGCCATGCTGGGGCCGCATCCCACATACAGAAACTAGAAGGATGTGCAACTATGACATACAACTATCTACTGAGGCTTTGGGGGAAAAATAAACAGATTAAAAAAATTAGAGTTCCAGTGGCCTGTGCTATAAAAAAAAAAACCAACAACAAAAGATAGCAAAGTTTCCCACAATGTGATGATCACCAGCTGTACCAAAACATGTAGCAATCAGGCCAAATAAAACTTCGGCCACCTAATAAACTCCAATCACAAAAGACTCTCTTCAGTCTTTTTTATTTCCTCAGTCTTATTTATTCTTAAATAAAGACTTCAAAAGATCTTTAACATGGCCGCAAGAACCATTCACGTGACACTTGGGTATTGGAGGAGTAAAGGCTAATCTATTAAAGAGGTAGCTATCAGCATGTGAAATATTAAGGTGAGCTATTCCTCTGAAGATAAAAGGCTTTCGGTGTACGGAAAATAACCAGTAATTCTGCATCCATTATAAGTAATGAATAGATTACAGAAATGTGATAAAAATCAGTAGAAAAATAACATGATGCACCACTAAAACTTAAATTTCTTATTATTAGCCAATGTTCACCACTGTATTCCCAGTAACTGGCCCAAATGTTTAAATACAGAATGTGCTCAATAAATTAGCTTAAAAGGGTATCTGCTTTCTAGAAAAATCAGTTATTTGGGAATTCCCTGTTTACTAGTAGTTCTCTTTTAGTACTAATTTATGCCTAAAGACAATTTTTTCCTCTAAATCTTTCCTAAGACATATTCTCTTAATACTTACACCTGATCACAAACATGAAGAAAAAAAAAATCTTACCCACTGGTCCAAATGTACCTGTACCCATATTACTATTCATGGAATTATTCTTCTGTTCACTCTGTGCCTAAAAAAAATTTTTTTAATTTAACCAAATGAAGATTCAAAAAAACCACACATTTATATTATTATAATAAACACTGTTGTACTCATTCTTTTTTTAATTTTGAAGTTTTTTTTTCAACAAATTTTTTAAAGATTTACTCAGTTCCATTCAATGTTAAAATATCCAAGAATGTTTTCCAAACCTTTCATAGCTTCTATTACAGCTTACTGTATTTCCTGATACCACTCCCCATTCCTCAAAGGCTCAATGGCACATATATTTAGATACTACAGATACACATATAGACTCACAAAACTATAGAATAAAAATGACTTTAAAAAGATTTTTTTAAATTGTCTTCATTATACTCTGGGTATAACAGGGTCAGAAACCTAGCCATAGAATTACGATACACAGTCACCATTAGCCTAATCACAGAAACAGACTATACATTTGGATTAATTACCCCTTTGTTCTGCTGTCCTCGATAATCTGGGTTGGGTTCACTGAAATTTGGCACTTCTGAATAAACCATACAAAATCTAAAAGAAAATAAAGGACAAGTTAAATGACTTCTGAAATAATCAACCTTCTTTACAGAACATGCAGAACTTATAGGAATGAAGAATTTCGGTGTCAAATGAATTAACCAAAAAGCAACATGCTAACTCACTCTTCGTTTACAACAAAAACTTTCTAAATGTTCCATAAAAACATCAAATATTTGATTGCCTACAATGTATAAACATTCCATTTTGTATTTTAATTCTTCTGCACTGCAAGAAATAAACCATGTCAAAGATCAAGGACACAGAAATACATCTTTGTCCTGTTTTTCCACATAGGCTGACGCCACTGGACCATGTTTAGGATTCCAGAGGGTTCTCCCAGCAGTGGTGATGGATTTGCACTGATCCATTCACACACTCTCCTCCAGTCCCTCTTTTGACCAATCACTGTGAATCTGCAAAGATAATCATTCAAGGTTAAGAGTGGATTCTGCAGGCCTGAGAAGACAACTGGCTATCAAGACAACAGTTTATCCCAATGCTTCTTGTAAGTTCACTATCGAGTATACTAACATTACACATAAGCATTTTCTTAACTCCTCACCCCACAAATAAGAAACTAAAACAAGTTTAGGTAAATACCAGACAAACCCTGACAAAGTTTAAGTCACCAAGAACTGAGTGATCTCCAGTGGTTCTTCATATAACTGATCTCCGTTATCATAAATACCTCTCGGTACATGAAGGTCGGGACAGGATCCGAGATGTTTTGGTAATATTGACTCTAAGACCTTTCATAACACGTTGCTCTAATACTACTCTAAACACAAACATAAGTGAATCTTAATTTTCCTCCTAGTGAAGGCAGTGTTACCAGTTTCTGATCTTTAAAAGCTAGCGAGATTGCTTATTTTTCCCCAAAGTATCTTATCTCTGCAGTGTAGAAGAGTCTTCTCTTGTTCAGTGTGCCATTTGTGGCTTCTCTCTTTAAATAACCTCCAATTTGATGGGTGTTAAGTAGATGTCTCGGCATTAACCAAAGAGAATGGACTAATGATTTGGCTCACTGCCTATACCATACTTTGTGAGTATATCCCAAATGTCTAGGCCAGCATGGAGGCTGAATTACCTTCACACCCCTAGAGAGGATGGTTCCTCCAAGTCAGGGTGGAGACTATCAGGGTAGTAGCATATGGAAGCTCACATTACAGCTGCCTGTACGGTACCTAGACTGCGGATAAACACAGGACTTCAATTTTCACTGCTCAAGTCCTTTTACCACAAGTACATATTCACCCATAAACAGAGAAAAAGAAAATTTAAACTTATGGCCTGAAACCCATACTTAGCTTCTAAATTTGGCAATTCACTAGAAGACGGAACCTACTTCAAATGGCACCTGTGACACCTGAAAGATGCGTGTTTTCAAGCCAACAGAAATGCTCCCACTGGGGCTTGTCTCAAGCGCATTCTTAATGCCCTTTGCCAGGAAAAACTGACATTCTCAACTATAGGAAACAGTACTGATAGCTGTTAAACTAGTATATACATGCTAAGCTATTTTTACATTTAAGCTGCTGAAGGCATTCACTTCACCAGTCAAAAAAAGCCAAGGAAGGCGTTTATAGTTTATACCTACCAGTTACTCTATAGCTATTATATTGTAATTTACTCAATTATATGAAATGCATTTTAATACTTACTCCCCAATTTTTTGAAGTTCACCACCCCTTCCAGTATAAAGTGTCAGACATCCTTTCCACATGGATGCATACCTAGAAAGAAAACAAACATCAGTTCTGTAGAAATATGTACATTTCCTACTACTTAAATCAGGTAAATCTTTCCACCAAATTTTTTGTATTGCAGCAAGGTGGAGATCAGACCCTCTGTCTACCAGAGCAAATCAAATACAATGAATCTAATTTTGACTAACTTGTTAATTAGTAAGGAATAATACAAAGAAAAATCTACTGACAAATTTTGACATAATTATCTAAACTATAACTAACCTAGAAAACAGTCTTTTTGCAAAGCAAGCATTGTTATACTCCAAAGATCACACCTTTAGTCAATTAACAATTGCAAATTTCAATTGCAGATTCAAGCAGAAATTATTTTTCAATCACAGGATATATGAAATCAACAACCTAGTGTTCACTTTTACACTCATTTACTCAGTCTAGTCAGATATTGATATAAGTGTTTCCTTCGCCTCCATAAAATTTAGACAGGGTTCTCAAGCTACTGAAAATGTGTTAAAATTTAATCAAGGTGCTAAAAAAAACTAAGGTCACAAATCTATCACCTATCTGCCTTTCCAAATTCCCAATTTTTAGCACCAACTTGGATGAACAATTGTTTATCCTAACGAATTTTGAATGCAGAAAGCATCATTGGATAAGATAATCCTATACACAAATCTAAGAAAAATGTAAATTAATCAATATTATAAAATCAGTCCAAGGTTTGGTTTTCATTGGTTCATTATACAATTACTATGGTAACATAGAATGATAAATTATAACTAAATACTGCTTGATAGTTCTTTTAATACAGGTTATAAAAATTTGCTAGTTCCATATCCTACGTTTCTCTTCCTTTACTAAGGGTTATTTATGAAAAACTCCATTCACCACTCTGTTATGTTATACAAAAAGTGACTTAGGAGACAGTACACTAATCTTTCACCTTACTGAAGTAAGAATTAATGCCTATTTTGAGAAAAAATTTGAACTGTTACTACAATTAAAAAATTTAACTTTCACTTGTTTCAGGAATGAAATAAATGAGATCAGTATTTGCAGTGTTTTCTGATAAACATACCAATACTCAAATTACCATTATTTAGATGTATGCCTTTCTTCAAAAGCGACTTTTCTTAGATTCAACCAGAATCTAAGGGCCTTACAATGGGCCAGACTCCAAGCTGGATGTGTTATTTTAGTAAGGTATAATTATTCCCATTTTCCAGAAGATGTTGAAGAAGTATAATAACTTCAAGATCACACTTAAGTTAGGAAATAGTAGTTTCTTTAGTTTTGAATTTTCCTTTAAATTGTACTTCTTGGTAATTGTACTCCTTAAAATCCTACAGACACTATAGAGCAAATAAATTTAGTTTTTCCACAATTTTTTTGACAGACATATCTATGTATTTTCTGTGACTACAAAATATAAAATATTTGGAAGGAGATGATGTTTACAGTGTATAAGATACCTTCAATCACTGGATGAGAGAGAGTTTGGCAACCAAAAAAACTTTAATTATGCTAATCCTCACCACGCCCTCTCAGGTAGGAACTCTTTTGTGGAAGTTAAAGAGGTGGAAATTTAAGACACAATTAGTGTCATAATGAGTCAGTGTACGAGAATAAAATGTCTAAGTCCTGACTCTCACTTCCTCCTTGGATGAAACTCGGCCTCACTTCCTGAAGATGATGTAAGTCTGTCACATGATATCTAAGGGCTCTAAACTCCTCCATTCAGGGTGATCCAATACTACTTCTCTGAGATTCTATTTACTATGCCAACATCAATCTCCACCTACTTTTCCTTTATGACCAATAAATTATTACAATTCTATTGATCACAAAAGCTCCCAAAATCTATTTTCAAGACCCTTTTCTGGCCTTTTATCTTCCTAAGATAAAAATTTGGTAAATTTTTAAGGGCAGTCTAATTACTAACCCAAAAAAAGGTTGTGCTAAATTATTTTTTAAAGCAATCTGCCAACTGACTCTCTTGGATGGAGGTATCATAGACGTCTTTCTGCCAAATATACTCTGCACATCATTCTGCTTTTTGTACAATGACCTTAGAGCAGTAGGCACAAGAAATCATTTTCGAGAATGTGCATTCCAGATATTGTAAACTTCTCTTAACTTTTACCTCCAAGTACAAATCTGACCTGCAACAAAAACTGCTAACTTCTCCAACTACAGTCTTAATTTATGTCCACACCGTCTAAATAAAATAAGTAAAATAAGTACATGTAAAATATTGGCAAGATTTCAAAAGCCATTAAAAAGGGGAGAAGCTTGGAAAAGAAGTGATAACTGTATTAAGTAACTGACGAAAAAGATAAAGTATTGAATATGTTAATCTTATCAATCTACTAAAAAGACTCAATAATCCCAGAACAGACTTTAAAAAAATACTTAACTGGTACACTGTGTGTATGGGGGGGTGTGGGGGGCGGTTGGGGTTACATTTCAGGCTGAAACCGATTGCTTTAAAAGCGAAGGTGTTACTTCCCAACCCTGTCCACCACCCAAAGTGAACATCGAAGGGGCTCAAAATTCCTGGGAGTTGCACACAGAAAAAACACAGAACTTCAGAGCTTGCCAAGGTCGGGGCATCTGCCAACTCCGATTCCGCAGACTGCTACCGAGGCAGGCACTCTCCCTCCGCCCCCACCTTTTAGGCACACCTACCCTCTGGTCAACCGAATGATATCCCCCGGCTGTATGAGACCTCCGATTTCATCCCACACGGAAATAGTGATGCTGCCCGTTTTATCTGCTACTTTGCATGATCTCACTTCATGGCCGTCTTTGGTTTTGGTCACGCGTCCTGTGAGGATTTAAAAATCAAAAGCGGGGAGGGTGTATCAGATAACCAGGACTTCCAGACCGGCTCTCTAACTCCTCCTTCGGGATCACTGCATCCGAGAGGCGGGAGGAGGCCGCGCCCGGCTTCTCGCCGCAGGTAGGATCCGAGCCCCAGCGGGGGCACCGGGGCCACGTGGAGGGGGGAGGGGAGGGGGGAGGGGAGGGCGGGGGAGGGGCGCCCCCGGCTCGCGGCGGCGGCGCCCCTCCCTCCCGCCCCGGGACGCACAGGGGCGGCGGGGCGGGCTGCGGACCCCACTTACCTATCTCCAGGACAATAAAGACGACATTTAAGTTTTTCAGTCCGGGCTTAATATCTTTTATAAAAAGAAGTGGGTCGTTGACCCCATTCATATCGAGGCAGGTGCGGCTGCGGAGACGCGGGCGGGCAGGGAGCGGGACCAAGCTTCCCACCCTCCCGGGCCAGGGGCGAGGGCGGACGGGCGACCTTGGGCGGGGGTGGCAGAAGGGGCAGAAAGCAGTTAGTCAGGGACCGAGGAAACCAGCCCAGACGGCACTGAGTCTAAAAAATGGAGGGAAAAAAAAAAAAAAGCGCTCACAAGTGTGAAAGAAAAAAGACGAACCACTCCGCACACCAACCCCGCTCCCCACGGGGCGACAGGAAAGCAAGCGTGCGAGCTGCCCCCTTCTTTGGATGAAGGAAGGAAAAAAAGGCAGCAAGGGGACGCCTCTGCCCTGAGTCCCGCTCACACGCACGGGCGCGCGGCCAGTGTGACCCGGGCTCCGGGAACGGACGGGCCGTGACACCACACTGGGAGCACAAACCCAGCAGCTGCAGCCTCAGCGCCCGAAACACCGACTGCGGAACGCGCCCGCGCGCCGGCAGGACCCCCGGCCCACCCCGCCCCTTATGACGTCATGCGGCGTCGGCACGCCCGCCGCCCCCCCGCCAGGCACGGGGGAGGGGAAGCGTAGGGGCGCGAATGGGCGGGCGACGCGCGCGCAGCCTCCCTCGCTCCTCCCCAGGGCTGTCAACGCAGGCCCCGCCCCCTCAGTCTGCCAATCGGCTCTCGGCCCCGCCCCACCTTTCTCCCGCTTCCGCCGTCGTCGCGCGGCGTTCTCTTCGCTCTGCGGTTCACCTTTGCCGGTTTCTGTCCGTCGCTGTCCACCTTCAGGGTGTTCTTGCTTGTTTTACTTCTGAGTTCAGTCTTCCGCCCCTGCCCTTTGTCCCACGGTCACGGGGAACGGTTGCTGTGTTTAGGACTCAGTGGGTACGGTAAAAAGTGTGCAGTCGAATAAGAAGGTGCAGGCTCGGGTGGCTGGTGGGGGAGGGAGCAGAAAACCAGGCAGGGACAGGTCCTTGCTGCAAGGCTGGAATTTTAGGACCAGAAGGGAACTTGGAGATCAGTTTAACCGCCTCATTTTTTAAGCATGTTTAAAGTGAGATCCAGAAAGGTGAGGTAGTTTGCTGAAGGTCACCCAGCAACTTGTGAGCAAGCAGGACTTCAACACACGTCGTCCAACCTGGTCTTGCACTTTTCACCCAATAATACTAGGCGGATAGACAAGTAGTCAAGTTCCTTTGCAGACTTATCTTTCCCTACCCCTCCTCTCTCAGATTACACCCCTTCCCCATTTTGCTTTGCTTGTCTACGCTTGTTTGGGTTTTGGTGTGGTTTTTTTTGTAGACTATTTTTTAGAGCAGTTTTAGGTTCACAGCAAAATTGAGAGGAGGGTACAGAGATTTCCTATATACCCCCTACCCCCACACATGCATAGCCTCCCCCATTACCAATATCCCCCACCAGAGTGGGAAATTTGTTGCAGTGAACCTTCATTAACACATCATATTATCACCCAAAGTCCATAGTTTATCTAGGGTTCATTCTTGGTGGCGTACATTTTATGGATTTGGACGAAAGTATAATGACACGTATCCACTGTTATAGTATCATGCAGAGTAGTTTCACTGCCCTAAAAATCTTCTGTGCTCCACCTACTCATCCTTCCCTCTCCCCTAACCCCTGGCAACCACTGATCTTTTTACTGTCTCCATAGTCTTGACTTTTCCAGAACGTCATTTAGTTGGAATCATATAGTAGGTAGTCTTTTCAGATTGGCTTCTTTCACTTAGTAATATGCATTTAACTTTCCTCCATGTCTTTTCATGAGCTATCTAGTCGTGCACTTGTTTTTATACATCCAAAGAAATATCACAGCAGTGGGAAACCCTGAAACATTATAACCTAGGGAAAAAAAAGAAGATGAGTAAAGTTTTCTTTACCTGTAGTGAAAAGGGCATGTGCTTAGAAACATACCTGGGCTCGAACTATTTACTAGCTATGTGACCTTTAGGACAATTGGTTAAGCTTTCTAGTCATAATTTAATCATGTGAAAGATAAAAGGATGCCTGTTTCACAGAGGATTATATGGGGTCATAAATAAATTGTCCAGCTAGTATCTGGCAAATAGTAGATACTCAATAAATATTTTCTCCCCGCCTATTTTCTATTATTAAAGAAAAAAACAACAACAATAGTTTAAACCGTGATTACTTAATCCTTTCATCAATCCTATGTAGTGACTGCTATTTTTATCCCCATTTTACAGATGATAAAACTCAGAGACCACATAGCTAAAGAATGGCCAACCTGGATTTTGAATCTGGGCAATCTTGACACCAGAGCCTTCTAGCCTAAAGGTAATTTTTAGACTTATATTGCAGTGGTGGAATTATAAGGGTCAAAAACAGAAAGAAGAAATAAAGTATTAGCAGCAAAATATATCCGTAGGGCTTTAAAGAATCATTGAATTAACTATTTGTGACAGTAGCGGAAATGTTGAGAAGAGTGTCAGAGAATTTGCATGGCAGATGCCTTAATTTTTCCTGGATTCTTTCTGAATATTTTTAGATTAACCACGACTTCCCAAACATCTGGAAAAAGGAGCATAGATATATTATAGCCAGAGAAAAGAGTTTCAAAGGTAATCACAACAGTAGCAGGAGGTTTAAGACATTCTTAAGGAGGCAGAAGCTTCCATTTAATGGACAAATGAGGCCTGGAGTGCCAAAGACAGTGATGTAATGCTGGAAAGTGGTGTAAAATAATATTATAAACATGATTTCAACATCAAATAAAACAAATGATGAAACATGTCAGTTAATGGCAGAACCACATCCAACCTCAGGGCTCCCAAAGACTCTGGATCCTGATCAGAAGCTCTGATTCTACCATGATTATCTGACAGAACTTGATGCTTCAATTGGATTTTCCTCAAAGCTATGTTCTTTAACATAGGCAAAAAACATTCTCATAGAAGCAATATTTAAATCAGACCTTTTCTTTTAGAAGGTTTGTCAAGATCTTTAAAAGATTAACCATAGACAGGAAACCAATTAAGAATGTTTAGCAAAGTTGTGGCCAAGAGTTTGGGCAAAGAAAGTTAGCCACTCCCTGCCCCCTCAGTCATTTATTCCCAGAAAGGGGATTAGGTAGGGCTGCTCAGAACAATTTCATTGACATTTATAAAGAGGAACCAGACACTTAGGAACCAAGACCCACAGAAGCAGAAGCTGGTGCTCAGAGGAGCAGGCCAGCCCTGCCCTTCCCCCACAGGGCAGAACTCAGCCAAACATTTACTTCCTTCCCTACTAACTCAGCAGTTCTCAGAAAGGAAATGGCAACCAAACGCTTTCTCATTCACCAAAACTAAAGACAGCCTTGAGAAACAAGATGGTATGGGCAGTGCAGGAAGTCTTCAAACCAGGCCAGTTGGTTTCACCTACCCCCAAATCACTCCTCAAGGGTGGTGGTTAAGAAAAAGAGAAAGGGAATGCCTAGGACAACTATTGCCACCCAGACAATCTCTCCTAATATTACCATTCAGTGAGATAAGCAAAGAGATCCATCACTCTGCCCAGCCAGTTAGGTCCTAATGATTATGTTACTGATTCTTTACTATACTCACAAGATTGCTTCGTGGTCTTCTTCCTTCTAAGACTGTTGTTCTTCAGGCCTTCTTCATTTTCGTAGCCCAAACATAAACTTATTTTGAGATGAGGAGAAGCTCAACACCACTACTCGGTGTAAAGAAGATATTGCTTCGTAAGATCCAGTACAATACAGAAGGGCATCCATTAGAATCCTGTACATAAGGTTCTAGTTATCTGGGTCCTCACTGATAAAAATTTTCCTGTAAGTTTTGCCTGCCACCCACTACCCATGGTCACTCCCAGGTCCTGATTTCTGGGATCACAAAGGTCATTTTCACTCTCTTTGCACTATCCTTCTATTTAAAATTTTTGCAACATCAATAAAACAGCTGGCCAAGTACTGTTTGATACTAGACGTCTTGTCTGGTGATGCTAACAATAAAAAAGATTAACAAGAACTACAGTGTTCTCACATTACAGAGGTAATCCACTTTGTAGCATAATTGGCAAGGTCAGGAAAAAAAAGATCTTTTCTTAATCTTCTTAAAAAGGTTTAACCAAAAGACTCATAAGTAATATTTAGTAATATTTGCAGCAGTAGTCACACAAATCATCCCTATAATGATAAATGCTAACACACATTGAGCATTTGTTGAGTGCCAGGCATTTTACACTTCTAAGCACTTTATATTTGTTAATATATTGCTTAATAATTCATATATGTGAAGTGAATTTTCTCATTTTATAGTAAGTTATGAAGCTGGGCTTTAAAACCAGCTGTCTGTTTCATGCAGTAACTTTTTCTACAAAACAGGTTATTTGTCCTAAAACGTGCATTTCTTTGGTTATCTAAGTGGACTTTTTTGGAGGTTTGTAGTTCACAGTGATAAGAGCAGTAGCATTTTATCTGATGTCCATTGTCTAATTGTGTGGGTACAGTGAAGTTGGCTTGTGAGGAATAACTTTGTAGATTCCCTTGGGAAGAAAGGCACCCCTAAATGAGTTAATTCCACTCAGCTACATTATCTTGTTAAGATAGCATGAACAGCTTTGGCTTCAGTGTTTTAATGTTTTTTTCAAGTGCACCATATGTGTAAATAGCTGCTGGAATTTATTGTTTATTCAACTGAACAAACAAAATATTGGCAACTGAACTAAGTCAAAACTAATAAAACAAAATTGTTTCTTTATTGGTAGAAGATTTAGCTAATTCAAGTATATATCATAGTCCTCATACTTAAAGGGATGTTGTAGGAAATGCTACAAATCACACATACAAAGAGAGCATGAGAGGGCTTCTGTAGGATCAAAAGTCCTTTTCATAGTATATGTCTGGATGTTTCAAAAAGAGTTACTCATTGCTGTTTGCTAATGTTTCCCAGTGTCCATTGTCGCTATAGACGAATGTTTGTGTCCCCGCAAAATTCATATGTTAAAATCAAATCCCCAGTGTGATGGTATGTGGAGGTGGGGCCTCTGAGAGGTTATTAGATATGCAGGCAGAGCCGTCATGAATGGGATTAATGCCCTTATAAAAGAGACCCCAGGGAGCTCCCTCACCCCTTTCCCCATGTGAGGACACAGCAAAAAGATGGACATCTGTGAGCCAGGAAGCGGCCCCTCACCAGACACCAAGTCTACCAGCGCCTTAATCTTGGACTTCTCAGCCTCCAGAACTGTGAGAAAATATATATTTCTCAATTTCTGTTGTTTATGAGCCAGCTGGTTTATGGTATTCTGTCATAGCAACCCAAACAGAGTAACACATATATAAAACCAAATAAACAAATGACAGTTTAAAAAACTAGCTCTCCTGGTTTCAGAGTCCTGTTCCTTAACTTGCTCTAGTTGGCCCTACAAGAAGTATGTGACAGTTTCCCCTAACCTCACATCTGACACATGTTTGAGTGGAGGGCTTGATGACTCTTGATGGAATTTTGATTTATCTTAGTTTCTCTATAATAAAAATAAACACCTTTTCTTATTTCAGAGCATTATAAAGCTCACAGATGTGCTCTCCTTTCACACACTTGCTTGCACACAAATACACCAATAAATCACCAGGAAGAAACAGCAAATACTTCCTACCAACCCTTAAATAAGAGCATTTCCCATCTGAACATAGAGGGTCCCAGTTGGAAGGATGCTGACAGATAAAGTGCTCTCACCCCTTCATTTTGTATATGAAAAAAACAGGCCCAGAGATGTGAACAAGATTACCACCTACAGCCCCTAATGAATTAATGGATCTCAATAATAATCATCATAGGGTGCTAATATCATAAGAGGAACAACCAGTCCAAACCAATTAAATCAGACTGTCTGAAGGTGGGACTCAGGCATCAATATATTTAAAAACCCTTCAGGTAATTATAATGTGCAACCAAGTCTGAGAACCACAGCAGGGTAGAAGAGATTTTTTTTTTCAGAATATTTTCTTTGTTTTCCACATATCTATTAATACTCTGGAACAGTATTTCCTTTATATTAACTTAGGAAATCCTGCATTGAAATAAATTTCTAGAAGTGAAATTACTGAGTATGTAGTTAAGACTTCTGGTATGTATTGTCAAATTACATTTTAGGAATTTTGAAGAGATTTACACTCCCACTTGCCTTTTGTATATTCATTAAACATAATTCATTAGTTTAGTCAACAGATCTTTATTGAACAACTGCTATGTGCCAGCACTGGGACTGCATCAGTAAAAAATAATACAGACAAAAATCTCTGACTTTGTAGAGCTTACTTTTTTTTTTTTTTTGAGGAAGATTAGCCCTGAGCTAACATCTGTTGCCAAGCCTTCTCTTTTTTGCTGAGGAAGATTGGTCCTAGGCTAACATCTGTGCCCATCTTCCTCCACTTTATATGGGAGGCCACCACAGCATGGCTTTGATAAGCGGTGCATAGGTTGCCTCCCGGGATCTGAACCTGCGAACCCCGGGCCACGGAAGCGGAGCGCACGAACTTAACCACTAAGCCACCAGGCCGGCCCCTGTAGAGCTTACATTCTAATGTGAGTAGACAGACATTGGCAAAATAAATAAGTAAAAGTATGTAGTATATTCGAGGGTGATGAGTTCTAAGGTGAAAAATGAATCAAGGGAAGGGATAGGGATTTAGCAGGAATGGTGGCAGACACTCATCAGGAAAGGTGATATTTGAGGGAAGATACAAAGGAGGGAAGGGAGCCAGTGAAAAGGCCCAAGCTGCCTGGCTTTTTCCAGGAACAGTAAGAAGGCTGCTGTGACGCAAGCAGAGTGAGCAAGGAGAGCGTATACAAGATGAGGATGGGGAGGGGACATATCATCTATGAGGACTTTGGCTTTACTTTGAGACAGGACTCTGTTGGAATGTTTTCAGCGAAGACCCAACATTAGGAGGTTAGTGCATTAATCCACTTGAGAGGTGTGGTGGCTTGCACCAGGGTGGTAGCCGTGATGGTGGTAAGATGTGATCAGCATCTGGATCGATTTTGAAGATACAGCCAACAGGTTCACTGTCTGGTTGGAAGTGGGGTATGAGAAAATGAGATGAGTGAAATAGGATTTCCATATTTTTGGTCTGAGCAACCGGAAAAATGGAGTAGTCATTCACTGAAATGGGGAAGACCACAAGTGGAACAGTTTTGGGGATGTGGAAAGACCAGGAGGGTCATTTTAGAGATGAAAAACAGTGGGGCAGTGTCTTGACATGAGTACAGCCATGTTTGGCCATTCCGTTGACCTAAGCCACCAGCACACAAAGAAATATAAAAAGCTGCTTTCTGTGTGGTGGGAACTGCCCCTTCTCCCATGGAGAGAGTTGCAAGTTGTAACATTTCAAGGCTCTGTGGGCGTCATAGCACGGGACGGACTGGCCATCTGTGCCGGGCTGGGGCGATAACCAGAGAGAACAATGCACGTATATGACTGCTGGTCTGGGACGATAGCCAGGGGCCTCAGTGCAGGTACGCCACTGATAACCATTTGTGCGTCGGAATGCTAAATGCTTGCTCTGCAAAACTCTGTAACTGCTTATATAAACTGCCGGAAACCGAGGCCTGATGAGAGTTCCACCTCGGGAAGGGACGCCTTGCCCAGGACATATGATTCCCGCCTAGCCATGTCAATTGAAGGGACTCTCCCGGCAGTGGGCCGTGGATGTTGTGAGTAACCGATCTGATGTGTTCTCTTTTTGTCAACCTGGTGTTTCTCTTTCCGGTTGATTTGTGTCATTTCCCTTCAGTCAATGTGGATGTTTTCCCTTTCCAGTCAAGCTGATGTTTTTCCCTCTTAATATTTGACCTATTCGGATCTGTTTGCGGACTATCACCTTTACTCTCCTCTATATAATAAAATATACCTTCAGTCCATTTGTTTGGAGTGGAGAGTTTCTTTTACATCTCCGATCGAATCCCCCGAACCTCTCATGACAGTCAGGAAGAACATAGTAAGGAGAGTGGTGGGCTGGATGCCATGTGAATCGAATGTTCTGGGAAGGGGGGTGATTGTTGTGTCAAATGCTGCTGATAGGTCAGGCGAGATAAAACAGGGTTGATCATTGGGTTTAGCATAAATGAAGGTCACTGGTGACCTTGACAAGAGCAGTTGCAATGGAGTTGGTGGGGGTGAAAGTCTGAATGGACTGAGTTCAAGAGAGAATGGAAGTCAAGGAATTGGAAATGGCAAAGCTCCTTCTAGGGGGATTGCTGCAAAGGAGAGTGGGGAAATGGGGCAATAACTTGAGGGGAAGTTCGGACGAAAGAGATTTTTTTTTAAGATGTGAAAAATAATATCATGACTGTTGAAGAGACTGGTTCAGTAGAGAAAGGGAGGAATGGGAATTTCTGGAGACACGTCCTTGTCCTTGAATAGGTGAGAGGGGGTGGGAGTGAGACACCCTGTGAAGGGATTGATGGGAGCATAGAAGGTTCTTCTGGAACAAGATGGGAAATGCTAGTGGGTGGGATGATATGGTGGTATGAGTGTGTGGAAATTCTCTTCTGATTGCTACTATATCCTGAGTGAAATAAGCAAGATCATCAGTTTACAGTGAGGATGGGGAGGAGATGGTGGAAGTTTGAAGTGTGGACACGGTATGAAATAGTGATCGGGGAACCTGGGAGAGTAAGTGAACTAGGGAAATGTATTACAATTTTCGAACAGGACTAAAGTCTCGCTTGAAGGCAGTTGACAGTAAATTTAAAGTTAGTGCACGTGGTTTTGTATTTTTTTACAAAGGTGAAGGTTTAGGCACAGACTAGGCTCAGAATTGGATTTAACCAGTATTTGGAGTTTTGACAAGTGATAGTAACCCTGTTTTTTGCAATGGATGTTGTACAAATCTTTCCCAGTTTGTAATTTGCCTTTTCCTTTTATCTCTTTTTTTTTTCTTTTGAACTACAGAAACTTTATATTTTTGTGTGGTCAAATCTATTATCTTTTCCTATGGTTTCTTCCATTGCTTTTTTGCTTGAGGGAGTCCTTCCTCATAAAGAGATGATAGAAACTTTCTTCTATGCCCTCTCCAATTTTCATATGGTTGAATTTTTAACTCTTTAATCTATCTGCATGTATGTTGTGATGCAAATTTCTAATAAAATATTTATCAAAAAATTCCTTTTTCGGGGCCAGCCGGGTGGCGCAAGTGGTTAAGAGCGGGCGCTCCACTGCGGCGGCCTGGGGTTCGCCGGTTCGGATCCCAGGCGTGCAACCGATGCACTGCTTGTCAGGCCATGCTGTGGTGGCATCCCATATAAAGTGGAGGAAGATGGACATGGATGTTAGCCCAGGGCCAGTCTTCCTCAGCAAAAAGAGGCGGATTGGCAGATGTTAGCTCAGGGCCGATCTTCCTCACCAAAAAAAAAAAAAAAATTCCTTTTTCCCCACATTAATTATTAAAGAAACAATTCCTTACCCTTAGATTTGTAATTTCTTTAAAATATGTTATATGTTTATTTTTTTATATTTTATGAGCCCTAGTTCCAGGCTGTCACTCCTGGGTCACTGGTTTATCTGTCTATTCTCAGTATTTACCATGCCTTAACTATTGTATATTTATAATTCTTCAGCGTCTGATAAGGCAAATACGAACCTCCAGCCCCTTTTTTAGAAACATTCTTTAACCATCCTTGCTTACTTGTTTTTCTAGAAAATTTTGTCATGATTCAAAAACAGACCCCTCTCAGAGTTTGTTTGGAATTGAAAGAAGCTTAAACATTAATTTGGGAAATATCAATTTCATTATAATATTCAAGTTCCTCATTCAGGAACCACGCTATGATCCTCTATTCTGGTCTTTTAAATTTTACTGAATTGATTACTCATTCATGTTTTTATACGCTTTAAATTCCCCTGAGATATAGAGTTTTACTTTTATTTTGATTTTGCTAGAGTGATTCCTCAAGTGAATTCACCAGGAAGAAAATCAGAAGGTAACTTTCTGGTACTTTACATATCTAAAAATGTCTAATTTTCTTTCTTACATACATGATATTTTAGGCAGGTATAAGATCTTTAGATTGTAATATTTTTCTCTTAATATTTATTGCTAAGTCCAATGGATAGAATGTTCCTTGAAATACTACTATTAGAAGAAAAAAATGGAAAACAACCTAAATGTCAAAAAAGAAGAGATTTATTAAATAAGTTAGTGTATCATTAGTAGAGAAGTCTATAAACTATTTTTTTAATAAGGTAAATATACATGCATGATAAGGAAACAAGCCCATGTGAAAAAAGGAGGCTGCATAACAATATGTATACAGTGATTAGAGTTTTGAAAAATAAAACCCTATATGGATATATATTGTTATATCTACATATCTGGAAGAACATATGTCAGATATTATATGGGTATTAAGGTTAATATGTGTGGAGGAACTTTCACTTTTTATTTTATATACCGTAAATTATTCGAAGTTTTAAAATTATGTCTCATTACTAATTAACAGGTGTACATTTTATACAGCTAAGGTACACATTTACTTCACCTTTATCCACGCCTTTATTTCACTTGACATACTCCCTCCTGTACAAACACTGAGTTAGGTGCCTCTTTTAAGTATTCCCATGATATATGTACTTATTTCAATTATAGAACTGTTCACTTTAATTTATAATTGCCTATTTATTTGCCTGTTTTTTCCAAGTAGACCGAAAAGTCAGGTACTTTCCATATTTCATCATTTTATGTTATACCTTACAAAGTATCAGTTCAATAACTATTGGAAGTGTCTGTGTGATTTGAAAGGGAATGTGTATTATCTAGTTCTCTGGAAAGTAAAAGAGGCAGTGTTCAGAAGGTAGAAAAGGGAAGTCATAGAGGCGGCGTGGAAAGTCCTGAGAGTGAACTGCGTCCACTGGTTGAGCAGCCAAACCACCATGGGAATGGTTCTCTTAACTGTAGTCTAAGTAGGTCAAAGGGAACAAGGCGGAGACTTGTGGGGGAAACTATACAAGAGCAGTAAGAAGGTAACTGGGCTTCACTGGGGGAATTCCACTTTAGGTAGGAGAATATTGTATAAATGTCTTCCTCTGGTGACCTAGTAATTCGTATATCCCATGTGGGTGGGATAATAGGAGTAGCATGGAACTTCTGAAGGGGAAGTAAAAGCACTGTAAAAGCAAGAGAGAGTGGGACTTGTTTATTAGGGTAAAGACTAAGCTGTCCCAAAAAAAGAAACACTAAAAAGTATACATCTATATGCAGAGGCTTAAATAACATGGAAGTTCATTTCTTTCTCATGTTACAGTCCCAAGGTGAGTGGTCCAGCTTGGCGGAGAGTCTCTCTCTGACAAAGTCACTCAAGGACCCAGATTCCTCCCATTTATTGCTTCAGTATTCCATAAGATGATATCTTCATCCTCATGGTCACAGTTACCTTGTGGGCACATTCAGTGTTCCAATCTCTGGAAGGGAAAAAGAGAGAAACTCCAAGGCAAGTGGCTTATCTTTTAAGGTAGAGGTGACCCGGAAATTTACATATAACTTCACCTTACGCCTTACTTCAGTTTATATCCCATTAGCCAACACTTAATCATATCATATTAAACATAATCACATCTAGCTCTGAAAAGAGGATGAAGATGTAGTCTCTGGGTGAGTAGCCATGTACCTCATATAAGCTCTGTTTCTATGGAAGAAGGGAAGTATGGAGAAAAACTAGAAGTTTTTGCTATATAAAGAAATCAAATACTGGCTCATAATCTGACTGATAAAAGTTGCCTTGAAGCTCTAGTGGCCATCAAATTGCTGGTCTAAGACTACTAATGCATGTACAGTGCAAAAACCAAGGATAATGGAGGGAATCTAAAGCTAAATGTATCGAATTTAAGGAATCGTCCTTTATTATGAGATAATGTGCTTCCTATTGTTTATGTGAAAATATCTTTAATGATGTGGTGATGATGACAGATACCATTTTAAATGTCCTTTTATTTTTTAAGTAAAATAGGATATTGGCAACACTGTGTCAGTATACCCATTCCCCAGTTTGTGTATGTATGTTTATTGAGATTTTACTGATTCTTGAAATCCTTGTATGGGACCAATGCTCTTTATGACAATCAAGCACAGAAGGTCAGCAAAGAGGCCAGTAATTAGTTCTGCTATTATCCCTACTCCTCCTTCAACACTGAAGGTGGCATCTCACCCCCAGGATAGGTTTCCTAAACTCTTCCCACTGGACCCACCATTGTCTCCCTCTCCACAGCCGGTTAGGTCTCTCTCCTCTGGATTCCCATAGTATTCTTCACGTGGTTCCACCGTAGCATTTATCATATGCTTTGTATTAAAATTTAATGTCTCCCTCCTCCTACTTCAACATGAGCACCTCAAGGGTAAGGACCTTGTGCTCGTTGAAGATACTAGTTCTTTTTCAATATGAAAACATCTGTATTAGTTTGCTAGGGCTGCCCCAGCAAAATACTACAGACTGGATAGCTTAAACAATAGAAATTTATTTTCTCACAGTTGCAGAGTCTGGAAATCCAAGATCAAATGTCTCACAGTTGGTGCTGGCTCTGTGCTAGGGTGCTTCTGTTGTCCTCCACATGGGTTCATATCCTCTGGTAAGCTATCCTAGGCGTCAGAGCTTGGTGATCTCAGGGTTCCAAGAGGGTAAGAGTGGAAGCTGCAAGGTCTCTTATGGCTTAGACTCTGGAACTAGCACAGTGTTACTTTTGTCACATTCTGTTGGTCAAAGCCAGTCACAAGGCCAAAGCAGATTCAAGGGGTGGAGAGAGAGCCTCTGCCTCTTGATGGGAGGAGTGGCAACATCACATTGCAGAGAAGCACGTGGACACAAGAAGAGGTGATTCATTGCTGTATTGCTGTATATTACATTACTGTAATGCTTTTCCACAGCTGACATTTCCCACAGGATAACATTCTGCATGCCAGCCTTCCGGTCATGCCCACAGCTTCCTTTGAACAAAGTGAATAGTTCATACAGTATCATGCTTTGTACTTTGTAAGTCTGCCACCTGGCTTCAAGAAGTCGGACTGGAGATTAGTGTGTGTATTAGTTAGGATTAGGGCCAACTTCAAGTGAGAGGAAACCCCACTTGGCTGGGCTTAAATAAGGTATAAATTTATTTCTGGCTCTTGTCAAAGTCCAGAGGTAGGTTCTTCAGGATTGGTATTGGCCTCCACGTTATCTGACCCCTTCTATCTTCTTGCTCCATTGACTGTACCTTCCATTCCAGGGTTGCTTCATGATCCAAGATGGCTGCCAAATCTCCAAGTATTACAGCCAGTTTCACCCAGCACGAAGGAAAAAAAGGAGGGAAAAACAGAACCCATTCTAATTAAGGATACTACCTAGATGTTGCATACTCAACTTCCACTTATATCCCATTGGCCTGCACTTAGTCACATAGCCACACCTATCAGCTTGGGGGATTGGAAAATGTAGTCTTTATTTCTGGTGGCCATGTACCCAGCCAAAAATCAGGAGTTCTGTTACTAGAGAAGAAGGAGAGAGTAGATATTGGTGGACAATCAGCAGTCTCTGCCACAGGGCTCAACCTAAAGGCAGACATCTGTGCACTGTCCATGGGCATATAATGTGGCCTGGTATGAGAAATATGCCCAACAGAGGTACATTATTTATTAATTCACTCCTTCTGCAAACACAGAATTTACTGAGTCCTTTCTATGTGCCCAGCACTGTTCCAGCAACTAAAAATAGAGCAATGAACAAAACAGACAAATTTCCTGCCTTCATTTATTTGTACTCTAATTGGGAAAGATAGGCAATAAGCAAATAAACAATATAATGCAAAATAATGATAAGTGCCGTGAATAATTCATCTAAAGGATAGACAGTTAAGGCATGTGGGTGGGAGGGGATAGTTATTTCAGATAGGTGCCATATGAACAGGGACAGGAATGAGGTGAGGAACTGCCGTGCAGATATCCGGGAGAAAAGGCACAGGCAGTGGGCACAGTAAGTACATAAGCCTTGAAGCAGGAGCATGCTTGGAATGTCTGAGGAACAGCAAGGAATCTGGCATAACTAGAACAGGGGGTGGGGGAGTGATAGGAGATGAGGATGAAGAAAGAGCCAGAGGTCAGGTCATCGTAAGGACCAGGAAGTAGACTCTGAATAAGATATTCTCTCTTCAGGAGTCTGAAAGCAAAGTTGTGTCAGGGGTCCTCAAGATCACCCCCAGGTTCCATGATTTGTTAGGAAGACTTACAGCACTCAGCATATAGTCATACTTATGGCTATGACAGTGACTGGATATAGAGCAAAAGCAGCAAAGGGAAGAGGTGCATAGGGCAAAGTCTGGAGGAAACCAGGTGCAAGCTTCCAAGAGTCCTCTCCCAGTAGGGTCACTTAGGAGGCGCTTAATTCCTTCAGCTACAGGTTGTGACAATAGGTATGAAATGCTGTCTATTGGGGAGGCTTATTATAGACTCAACGCCCAAGATTTTTACTGAGGACTGATCACATGAGTACCTTCTTCGTGGTGCGTACCAAATTCCTGACGGCCAGAAGGAAAGCAGGTGTTTAGCATAAGCTGTATTATTTGTACAAATAGTTTAGGCAGAGTGAGCCATGCTTATCATTTAGCGAATGGTCAGAACCCTCCTGAAACCTAAGTGCTCAGATGCCAGTTAAGGGCCAACCTTGCAAGCAGGAGTTTCTAAGAATAGCAGTCTTGGGCCTGTTGTTAACTCTTTTCTGCACAAAACCACAGACATATGCATGAAGTAAAGTGGAATATGAACCAGGAAACTAAACAGAGGCTAAGCAGACTCCATGAGTTAGTAGAAGCAATGAGTAAATAGAATCCATGAGATAAATAAACTGAGAAGTACCCAGAGGGCAGTAATAATGGCAGGAGGAAGAAGCAGAGAAGGCAAATCAACTGAATGGAAGGGTATGTTGTGCAGGAAGAACGCATACCCTTCTATGTGACAACATCCCCAGTATTCCTTATGGGACATTACAATTGCTATATGATCCTGGAGAACAGTGAACAATTCTCTGGTTCTTCATGAGGCCTAATTGTTCCACTAAAATGGTTTCCCATACTTGCCTCCTAATTTCCTCTTATATCCTTTAATAAATTCCCATCACCCAAGATCGGAGGCATGTCTGTGCTCCTTGAAACCTGAAAGCACCTCACCAATAAATACACCTGGGTTTTCAGCCATTCAAAACATAGGCTTTATAGAGAAAATTAGTATAGTGGCCAGGGGATCGCTGACCAACTGGGTCAAGGACCAATGTTTGTAGTATGGCTTGAAACCTCCCCCCCCCCACCACCATGAAGCCTTGATCCACATCAAACTACTCACAGCTATACTCAGATGCAAAGTGCACTTTTACACTTTTTTAATTTGAACCACGTAGTTCTCTCTGTCTAGAATTCCTCATTTTTTCATCCTCAGAAAATACCTCAGATGCTGTTTGCATTCTCTATGAAGCCTCTCTAACCACTTCTCTCCCCACACTTTTGTCTGGCCCTTCTAGAATGAATCCTTCCCTCTGCACTGCTCTCTCAGTTATTGGTACATATTTCTGTAGTAGCACTTATAAAACATGTTGTTATCAACTATTTATGCATCTGTCTCTGAAATAAATTATGTTCCTGGTACTTAGCATAGTGCTTCACAAATGGTAATTCTTTAATAGATGTGTACTTGGCAAGTGAATGAATGAATGAATGAACCAAGAAACAAATGCAGTGAGTTGCATATTGAAGAGTTCTGATCCCAGGAGTCAAGGCCAAAGCTCCTTGACCAAGACGCCAAATTCTCAGTTCTCATGCTTGAAACAATAGTATCTCTCACCTATTGGGGTACTTTTTATTTTCCAAAATTATATTGCTTTTGCACTACATTATTTCTTTGAATCTTCAAAGAAAATATTTTTAACAGATCTTAAATAGCCATATTAGCATTGATTCTAATAATTTCCCTAGTGAGGAAGCAAATTCTTATTTATTTTATTTATTTATTTATTTATTTTTTGCTGAGGAAGGTTAGCCCTGAGCTAACATCTGTTGCCAGTTCTTCATCTACTTTATATGTGGGTTGCCACCACAGTGTGGCTGACAAGTGGCACAGGTCCGCGCCCGGGTTCCGAACCCGCAAACCTGGGCTGCCGAAGTGGAACGCGCCAAACTTAACCACTACACCACAAGGCTGGCCCCTCTTTTTTCTTGTTTAGTTATGGGAGGACTTAAATATTCTCCAACCAAAAAAGTATGTGCTAAATATACTAAATTTTGTAGTATCCAAGTATGTATATACAAGTGAGTAAACACAGGATCGCTCTCCTGCTATGCAAGTCCTTGCTATCCCTGGTGCGTCACATATGTATGCGTGTTTTTAATTAAACTTTTCAAAGGGGAATAATTTAAAGTAGTGTTGTTTTCACTACTTATGGCACTGACAGTGAATTCCTTAAGAAATGTTACAATCAAACCAATTCTAAAAAGCCTAGTCATGGTCATAGCAAATATCAAATAGAATCTAAATTTGTTACTCTTTCCACAAGATCTCTTTTGAGTAGTGGCCCTTTAAAATCTGATAGTATGTTTTATAGCTTTCCTTTACTTCCTTGAGAGTTACTAGAATCAAGGCCTTTGGTTAAATGCTTTGATGATGTGCTATAGTGGGCTGTTAACATGCAAGAGGTTGCCAGAACTAAACAAAATGGATTCCCAGAAACTGAGGACAGATTTTCAAAAATAGCATCGTCTGTGATTGAGGCTAATTAGAATGAATTTTGAATTTCTGAGATTAGCCATCTAAGGAGAGGGTTTGCAAATATGTGTGGCTAAGATTGGGGTGTTGCCTAATTCTCATGTGTGTAGAGAGGAGGATACTGTTGTGGGGCTGGAGAAGGAAACTAATATTTTTTGAGCATTTTTTTTTGTGTCGGGCACTTAACATAAACTTTCATTTAATCATTGTAATACCCCTACACATAAACACACCCTACAAATCACTGCCTTTTTTTATTTCTCTATTTTAAATAAAAAATTAATTTAATCTATTTTTGAGAAGATAACACATTCACATGATTAACAATTCAAAAGATACCAAAGTGTTTCTAGTTTGACATCTCTTTCCCACGTCTGTTCCTTGGTCACGAGTTCCCCATTCCCCTCGACCACCAAAGTTGCCAGTTGTGCATTATTCCATAGATAGTCTGTGCCTTTATAAGCAAATAGGTATATATATATTCTTTCCCCCACCTCTTTTTACAATATTCTGCACCTTGCTTTTTTCCTTTATAATACATCTTAGTGATCTTTCCATAGTGAAACATAGCTCGCTCATTCTTTTATAGGTCTTCATAATATTCCATTGATGGATATACTGTAATTTATTTGATTAATCCCCTGTTGACGCACATTTGAGTTATTTCCAATTTTTCGATTTTACAAACAACGCTGCAATATGTAAGCCGAGACATATGCCATTTCACGCATTTGGAAGGATATCTGTAAAATAAATTACTGCCTTTTGATCTTTCACCAAAATTTCATTTTCACTCGATGAACAATTTTTGCACGGGGCAGGAATACTCACTAAAACACTTTAATCTTTTGTTTGCTTGATATAAAAGACTCATTCATGACATAGACTGAAACTACATCCAAATTATATATTCCAAACACTAATTTACACCAAGACTCTGTTGCCTTGCTAAGAACAATCATTTCTTAGAGCTTCACCTGTATTGCCAGAACTAGCAATTGGGAGACACACAAAAAAGTAATAATACCATTGACTGCCTGCGAAACAAGTTAAGAACAATACCAGGCAGTTTTCTGGCCTTGCTCGTGAGCATAGCAATGTACTCACTGGCTTCAGAAGCCTTTCAATTCAAGTTGACATCTCAGCAAAGTCTCTGGGTCTGTGGCCCTTCTGGGGAAGCTTGTATATGTCCAAAACTTTGTAAACATTTCCTGTCAGAGTTCTTAAAATTGTAATCCCCAGGATATTTCACAGGATCCCAGTAGCAAGGGTCAGGAAAGCTACATGCGTTGTTTTCTAGTTACCAGTCCAGAGCAGAGGCCATTATACTCTGAGCAAATTCCAAACAGTTAATTTAATGTGGATTATACCACCCCCTGGGCCTTATCAGTAACTGTTCAGTCAATGCCCTCAGGAGCCACGTGATGGGATCCATACCACGTAGCTTCCGTCCGTACTGCTCCCTCCTCAAAAGTAAAGCCAGATCTCAGACTCTCACGTTTGTCCTGAGAGCTATTAAAATGAAAAGAAATATCCCTCTAAGAGGGAACACTGTAAACTGAACCAGTCTTTACACACCAATTTGGCTGATTTTATCATATTCTTTACAGGGTAACATTTTAATGGAGAGGGGGAGAAAGAGCTCTGTAGATGTGTTGTAGGGTGGCAACAGAGTGCCGCTGAGACAGGGGCACCAGAAGACAAGATTGACAAACAGAAAAGCTTAGTTTGCCTCAGAGTAGTCCCTGGAATATTATCACCACCATCGTTCCCTCCCATTTTAAATCCCCCTCTGAATGTGTGGGAAAACAAAGGCCAGGATGGAGCTTTTGACTCTGCAGTGTTATAACAATTAACTTGATTTAGTGACTCAAGTACAGCATGCCCCAAGATCAGTAACTGTAATCAGTGCATTAGACAGTCTTCCGAAGTTGCTTATGGGTACTTATGAAGGGTGTTTGGGATTATGCCTGTTTTTTTTTTTAAATACAATCAGCTCTAAGAACAGTTTCATGGTGATTTGTTTTTCAAAAGAATTTTCTCAAGAACTGGTCCAGGGTCTTAAAGCATAGACTAAAGGTTATCTCTTACAGAGACATAATTTATCAAGGCTAAAATCGCTCAGACTGAAGAAGACATATGCGTAGCTGCTGGGAGGGGTCGGGAGGTGGAGTGGAATGCCTGAAAAAGTGGGTTACACAGTTAATTACACACAGTTTAGCCAAGAGTTAAGCAAAGGGCAATCTCACTCTATCTCTTTGATCTGTATCCAGTTTGAAACTGTCGCTGGCAGCAACTTGCTTTTTGTTATCTTCTGAGCTCTGCAGGGGACTGGGCTGGGCTATATCATTTATGGCCTCTCCTTGCTGGCTGAGTGCAGTTTGCTGAGTGAATGTCTGGGGCAGAGGGAGAAGAAAATCCTGTGGGTATCCCACTGGATATAAGCCCTAACTGGAAGCGTACAATTAGGCTGCAACTACCATGCCTTCTCCATTATTTCCAGAGAATTACCCAGGAACATTACTGGAAATGAGCTGTCTTGTCCAGGCAGCTCTCATCCTCTCAGGAAGGTTAGAGCCCTGTGAATTTCACGACCTTTGCAGCTTCTTGGGAAATGCATTATGCGTTTCCAAATCTTTTGCTTAGCCTTAATAAGATTTCCAAGAGATTGCAAAAGTGAAAATAAAACCGAAAGCCATGTGTACTTTGGTATTTATGAATAAGACAGGAAGTGAAAATTGCATGCAAATAAGCTGGACTTCACAATCACATGGACTTTTGGGCACTTAGAAAGAATCCACAGTCCCTATATGGAAGAAATAAATATTGTTAATGGTACAGGCTTACTCTTGTCATATACCTCAATAATTCATGGAATGTTAGGACGAGTAGAGATTTAAAGATCGTCTACTTTATACCTTTATATCGTGAATTTGAGACCAGAGAGATTAAGTTACTTATTGATGGGCACTCAGTTCATGTGGTAGAAACAACACTAGACTGAAAATGAGAAAACTTGAACCTGAGTCTTAACCCTGCCCCTTTCTGATGGTGGCTTTCAGATAAGCCAGTGAGCCTCAATTTCTGTATTGGCAAATTGGAGTAATTTATGCCCCAAAGAGGCTGTGAATGTTGCTCTGTTGGGTAGGAAGACTGAAGTGCCATTAAGAGCTTAGAAATACTTTGGCTTACAGACTCTTACAGAGTCAAACTAGTAAAATTTATGCATGATAGATGAGAAAGTCACATGAAATCGTAAATTTATGACAAAAGAGTTGTTTTTATTTATTTGTTTGTTTGTTTATTTATTGCTGAGGAGGATTTGCCCTGATCTAACATCTGTTGCCAATCTTTCTCTTTTTTTTGTTTGAGGAAGATTAGCCCTGAGCTAACATCTATGCCAGTCTTCCTCTATTTTGTATGTGGGTTGACACCATAACATGGCTGACAAGTAGTGTGGGTCTACGCCCGGGATCCAAACCCATAAACCCGGGCCGCCGAAGCGGGGCACACTGAACTTATCTATTATGCCATGGGTCCAGCCCCAGGAGTTGTTTTAAAATAAGCCTATTTTTTCCCTGATTTTGTAGAGTACTACATGTCCATTGTATTAAAAAGAATTCAGACAATAAAGAAGAAAATGAGGATTACTCATAATTCCTAGTGAATGTATTTCCAAATATGTTCTGGAAGAATTCCTCCGATCCATGTATATGAGATCATGCCTTATCTGCTTTTGACACTTAACAAGATATTGGTGTAATTTTTCCATGTATTTGAGATCACTCAGAATTCCAAGCAAAATCAGTTGGGTACAGTATCTGGGAAGCCAGTCTGATCTGAAATGTGATGGTAATTTGATAATCCAGGGAAGGACTGACTGAATAAAATAAGAAGGATTGGCAAAAAGCAAAGCAAAAGGAATCCCCCAAATGCCAGAATATAGACCAGGCGTGGTGCTAAGGCTTTGCAGGCTTTATTTAATTTACTCCTCACAACTACCCTCACCATAGGTACCATTACTATTCTCATTTTTCTTAAGAAGAAACTGATGGTCAAAGAAATTAAATAACTTACTCACCATCATGCAATTAGTAACTGTTAGGAACTGGATCTATAACCAAGCAGTATACTTCCAGAGCCTGATTTTTTTAATTTATATTTTATTTTTACTGAAGTTACTGTACATAATTTAAAGAATCAAACAGTTCTTCAAGGTTTGTTTGAAAACAACAGTCCCTAGCCTCTACCTCCCTACCCCATTTCTCACAACCTGGAGGCAACTGTTTTCATTCCCTCCACCTGCAAAAGCTGATTAGTAACATATTTACCTCCATATTGCTATGTGTTTGAATTGTTACTTTGTGGGTTTCCTGTTTTAGGCGTTGTCTATGGTCATCTCATTCTAGAAGGTGAGGACTTAGCCCTCTGTGTTCCTCATTCCTCACTCCCTTCATTCCTCACTCCCTCCTCCCATTTTCTCAATATAGTCTGCTGTGGTCTGAATGATTTTGTCCCCCCAAAATTCATATGTTGAAATCTAATCCCCAAAGTGGTGATATTTGGAGGTGGGGCCTTTAGGAGGTGATTAGGTCATGAGGATGGAGCCCTCATGAATGGGGTTAGTGCCCTTATAAAATAAGACCCCAGAGAGGTCCCTTGCCCCTTCCACCATGTGAGGTTACAGCCAGAAGGCATCGTCTATGAACCAGGAAGCGGGCTCTCACCAAACACCAAATCTGCCAGTGCCTTGATCTTGGGCTTCCCAGCATCCAGAACGGTGAGAAATAAATTTCTGTTGTTTATGAGCTACCCAGTCTGTGGTGTTTTGTTATAGCAGCCTGAACAGACTAAGACAGTCAATACTGTGATTTTCACTATATCTAATATTCAGTGTTCACATTATTATAAGCCGGCAAATGCTATTCACAGGTAATGCCTATAGACCACCACGACTACTTCTCCTTCCCTACACAACCTCCTATTTTCCCTGGAATTATTGTCATGATTATTTTATTGTTGTTTGCTTGGTTTTCTTTGTCCTTATTGCAAATTCAAACTCTCCCTCAGTTGTATAAATCTCCTTTCAGTATATTCGCTTGCACTGGGGACTCTAACCGCTTCATCTTCTGGAGGAAATCGGGCTTGCTCCAGTCTGGGTTAGAAGCCCCCTAGCATCAGCTCCGTTTGGGAGATTGCAGCCCCTTCATCCTTCTTCTGGGGATTCTCTTCACCTCTCTCTAGTCTTGGATCCTTTTTCCTGATTCCTATGTGTGCCCCTTTCTTGGTTTGTTCCCTCATTTTAGTGAAGGACACAACTCAGGAACTTCCTGAGAAAGAGTGCACAGGAGGTGAAATTTTTGAGATCCTGCACATCTGAAAATATCTTCATTCTACATTTAATGGTTTTCACAGCATAGAAACCTATTTTTTCTCTGAATTTTGAAAGCATTTTCTCCATTGTCTTTTAGATTAAGGTGTTGTTATTGAGAAGACAGATGACATTCTGGTTGTTGATTTGTTATATTAAACTTTTTTTTCTTTCTGGGAGTTGGTAGTCTTATCTCTTTGTCCCTCTTGTTCTAGAGTTTTAGTTTATTCTTCAGTACAGATTTATTGAGTGCCTACTATGTGCCAGGCACTATTATAGGTTCTGGGATTATGTCAATGAAAGTTTTATTATGATATACTCAGGTGGGCATCTGTTTTTACCCCTTGTTCTGGGCGGTTGGTGGGCCCTTCACTCTGGACACTGACAGTGTAGGATATTTTCATAAGTTTTTTCTGTGATGATTTCCTATCCTCTGTTCTCTGCTTTCAGTAATCATATTATTAAATGTTGGAATCCTGGACTGCTCACCTAATTTTTATATCTTTTCTCTCCTACTATCTGTATGCTGGTCTTTTTACTCTGCTTCTTGGGAGATTGCCTTAACTTTATCTTTTAGCTCTTATATTGAATTTCTTATTTCTAATGTCATATTTTTAATATCTAAGTTTCTTTTGAGCTTACTGAATATTCCTTTTATAGATAACCCTGTTATTGTTTCATATCTCCTCTTATCTCTCTGAGGACAAGAGAGTTTGTTTTTCTTTTTTTTTGAGGAAGATCAGCCCTGAGCTAACATCTGATACTAATCCTCCTCTTTTTGCTGAGGAAGATAGGCCCTGAGCTAACATCCGTGCCCATCTTCCTCTGCTTTATAAAGGAGGCCGCCACAGCATGGCTCGACAAGCAGTGCATGGATGCACGCCGGGGATCCCAACCGGCAAACCCTGGGCGGCCGCAGCGGAGCGTGCGCACTTAACCGCTTGCGCCACCAGGCCGGCCCCAAGAGAGTTTGTTTTTGAAGTTTTCTATTGGCAGAGTTTGTTTTCTTCGAGTTGCTTTCTTCTGTTGGTCTTCTCCATTAATAGGTGTTTCTCAAATATCTGGTGATTGCTGGCTGTCTAGTTTTATTTTAAGAAAGGGGCATTGAAAAGGGGATGATGCTCTGTGTGCATAAGGGGACTGTTTGTTGAGTTTGCTACAGGATGATGTGACATAGGCCAACATACTAGACCTATGTCAGTATCTTTTCTCTTAGGCTGATTAGATTACACAGAGAATTCTTCCAGCCTTCTGCCAAGAAAACATAAGCCTGGCTAACAGTGTTCTAGGAGCCAAGTGGAGGAAGAAGATTGAGGAAGTCTCAACACACGATTTATAAGCTTAATCCTCAGTCTTCAATATTGTAACCCTCATCCTTTCCCCATAATCTCAATCCAGATTACCTCTGTTTGTTCTTGGTTTGAGAATAAGCCGTCAGTTTCATACTGAATGAAGGAGAGGCAGACTCCTACCTGCAAGGAATAGGAGTGGGGGATTAAGGACCTACCAGCTTCTTACAAATCCCCCTTCTTCCACCAAATCCCCTGTGCAGTCCCCACCCTCATTCCCCCTTCTTAAAGTACCTGTTGCTTCGATTTTTTAGGGTTCTATATTGTAAATTGGGTTGGCTATCATCAAGTTTACAATTTAGCTTTCTTGAGTGTCCTAATTCAGTTACTACTTGTCTGCTTTCTAGTTTCTAAAATATTAACTGCTGTTGTCTCCTATCCCATTCACTTTGCCCTTGTGTATTTATGTTTTGTTAAAAATCACTTTATTGTTCTCTTAGGTGAAGGAAGGAAGGGATTTGAATGCTTATGTTCAATCTAACATCTTTAACTGGACTGCCAGATCCTACACTATTATCAATATGTTATCAAGAAGTTTGCAAGGTTTATTGTAACTGTTCTAGAAAGACAGATACTAAATCTAGCAAACACAATCACAGTCACTTAAGAACCATGATAATCACAGTTGGACAAAATGTCCATCAGGACTCTCCATATTTTTTTTTTTTTATTCCATGCTCACCAGAAATCTTCTAATTATGTGAAACTCAACATGTCCAAGATAAAATTCATAATCTAATACCCTAGTTTGGGTATTATACAGTGTTCACCATCTTAGTCAGTGGTGCCTCATCCTTTCAGTTCCTCATGTCAGAAACTTAGGAGTCATTCTAACACATTCTTCCTCCTCAGCCCCCACAGCTACCCATCTCCAAGTCCTGCCTATAAATATTTGTGACATGAGTCTGTTTCTTTCCATCTCTACTGTGAAGGCCCCAGTTCAAGTTACCAACACATCTCACTTAGACTTCTACAGTTGTCTCCTAACTGGTCTCCTTGCAACCATTCCAGCCCCTTATTTGTCCATTTCCCTTTGCAAGTCGGATTTTGTTCTACACTATCTGCTTAAAATCTTCAGTGATTTCCCACTACTCTTTAGATAAAGAAGACAGTCCTTAGCAAGACCTGTAAGGACCTGCAGAGACTAGCCTGTCTCCTTCTCTGGCTTTGTCTAGTGGTACTCCTCCCCTTGCTGTCAGCTCCCCAGCCGTGCTACCTTGCTTTCTGATCCTCTTTGTTCCCACACTCCTTCCCCTCTCAGGCCCCTTCAGGCAGAACAGCTCCCTCCCACAGCTGCTCTCACCAGCCCAACTGCCACTTCACTTGGCCCGGGTTATCACCTACTCATTCCTTAAGTCTTGGTTCTAGAGTCACTTCTTCAGGGAAACCTGGTCAGTCAGGCTTCTTTTTAATATACTCACACAAAAGCATGTTCATTTCTTTATAGGTCTTATCTCACTTATTAATTAGGCCCTGGGTTTTATGACTGTTTTATTAATATCTGCCTCCCCCACCAGATTGTAAGCACCATGAGAGCAAAGAGCATGTCTATTACTTTTCACCACTATATTCTCAGGACCTGGCTAATTGCTGATTGTCCCTTTAAGGGCTGATTTAAAAAGAAAAGGTAATATTTATCTTGGCTGACTTCTTCCTCAAATTCAGAAGAATTTCAGTATAATGAATATCATGCAATCTTTCCTTTAAAGCTTCAAAGTCATCATTATAAAAAACATGATGTAATATAATAAATTTCTTAGTCTTTTGAGTGTATAGGGATATTAACCATGATGTTAAATAGCCTCAGATCGATTGCCCAGAAAAAAAGTGTGACAATTTTGAAGTTTTCAAAAGGGAATTCGAATTTTTTAATGCTCAGCAGAAGACTAGGAGATTGGTTCAGTTACCACCTTCAAATATAGGAGGCGTTATATAAAAACAATTATTATTATTATCAATATTGAATACTTACCATGTACCAGTAGTAAGGAAGAACTTTAAATACATTATCCCATTTAATTCTCACAGCAATCCTCTGAGGTAACTAACTGGTAGTATTTCCATTCTACCAATGAGGAAACTCAGGCAAGTTAAGGAAGAGGTTAAGAAGCTGTGGGTCCAAGTGGTTAAGTCAGTGTTCACCCCAGGCAATCTAGCTTTATAGCCTGTGTGTTTAATTCCTTTAATGAGAAAGGTGATGAGCAATTATTTTCAAGATGCCAAAAATTTGACCAAGGAAAACTGATCTTAAATTTGGGAGAACCTTCATTTGGACACAAGGAAGAACCATTTAGAAGCACTGAACACTGGAATTAGCTGCTTTTAAAAAATAAGTTGCATGTCTGTTCTGATGAACTTTGAAAACTGGAATGGACTGGCATGTGGCCCAGAAAGGTCAGTTAATCATGTGTTTAAGGTCAGAGCTTAGACCCAAGGATCTTTTGAGGTCCCCTCCAGTTCTCCAACTCTGAAAGGTTGTTTAGTGCTGAGTTATCTTTTGTCCTCAACCTTTTCCCTGGTTGAAAGTTTGCCTAATGTAGTCAACTTTGTATTATCCCAGAATAGCTTACCCAAGGCAAATCTTGCTTTACTGAGTTTGGTAGTCACTTTGCTTAATGACTTGCTTTGTTAACAACTTGGCATACGCTTCATCCACAGTCAGCACCAACTCAGTTTAATTACTTGCTTTGTTGACATTATGCTGTCTTCAGGGAAATACTTTGAAATCCAAAACTTAACCAACTCCTGTGGAACCCCTCTCTTCCTGCCTCACAAAAGTATGAGATCGTAAATTATACTAAAGAGGAATAAAGAAAGAGAACTTAAAGAAATTGACAAGGCTGTTATGAGGATTTTGATGAACTCCAAGATCATGAAAAAAAGATGACAGAAGACAGTGTGACTCAATAAATCAGAATGGCAAGAGTCTATAAGAATAGTGTTAGGAAGACTAAATCATTCTTTAGAATTATCTTGAGGCTTGCTAAAAATATGCTAAGGATACTTTGAAGAAATAGATTGTATTTTTAAACACAAAGAGAGCCCAACTTTCTGGGGCAAATGGTGTGTGTGTTGGCAGCTGCTGTGGAGAGGAAAGCACGCTGGAAGTGGGGTCCCCCTGTCTCTTCCTGGGACTCTCCATGGAGCTGCCCTGTTCCAGGGAAGCCGATACTCTCCACTACCCGTACAAGGGAAGTCCCATTGCCCTCACTTTGTGCTGGGCTGCAAGACTCAGACAAATGGCTCACACTTGCTTTTGGGGAATACTTGTCTAAAGGCCTTAAAACCTTAAAATCTGTGTGCTCAACTTCACCAAATGCCATATGTCTTCCTGTCTTATCTAAAAAAAAACACTTCCCCCACTCCTCTACTGAATCTTTAGAAGAAGATGGGAAATAAAGGATGAATTGTATGTCTGTTTGGACTCTAGGCAAGTTCTCTGCAGGGTTGTACTTGACTTAGATAACTAAAAAAATCCCACGGTAGGGAGTTTAATCTGGTTTGTGGAATTTGAGATCAAAAGGTCAGGGGCACCTCTGTACGTCAGCCTACCCATGGGCCTCTGTAATGTTTTAATAAAAGAGCACTTGATATATATATAACCACTTACCAGTTTTGATTGTCTTCATAGGACAGTGCCAGTGGCCCACAATGACCAGTAACTCTTCTGTATGTGAAGATGATTGACATTATCATTCCCCAAATACACTAAAGCTCTAGTTTTATAAGGTTTAACACATTTGGAATTATTAGTTCAATGTCTGTCTCATCCTTAAGTTCATGCAGGCTTTGTCTGCCCAACAGTGTTGGATGGTGCCCTAAGAACTGTGTGATGCAATATCCTGCTTCTCCCACTTTATACCCTAATCCCTTCCCCAGACCATAATCTTTTATGAGGCCAAGGGGATTATGACTTTATTTTCTCTGTTGCATTTCCAGTATTTAGCAGAATCCTTGTCACAAAGTAAATGCTCAATAAATAAGTGGGGGAATGAATAAAAAGATAAATTAATGGCTTGGGTGTATTTTCTTTCCTTAGGACCTGGGAAGATCACTTCATCCCTGTGTTCCCAGATCTGGCTGTGCTTCAGGATTACCTTGGGAGCTTTTTAAAAAACAGCAATTGTTCCTCATCTGCAGGCTCCTAATAGTTGTTTACAGAACTCCCACAAGTGGCTATGATGGGCTCTTATGTTTGAGAGGCAAGGATTTAATCTATCTGGCCTCACTTTCCTCTTCTGGAAAACAACTAGTCCTGCTGCCTCACAGGATGTCATTAAAATCAAACGTGATAAACTGCAAAGCACTCTAGCAAAGAAGGGACTGTATATGCCTGTGAAAGGTAAGACAAGACTGGAAGGCAACCCAATAGAACTGCCAGAGAGAACAAACACACAATTGCACAACCCAGGTGCTTCCCTGTGGCACATACATGACTAATCAAATTCTAAGATTTGAACAGTATCTGAATGTTTTCTAAACAAATCAACTCCTCACCTCTTTGCTTATAAATCTCTTACATTTCCCTTCTACTAAACTTAGAGACAAAGGACCTATTTTATATAAAAAGTGTGGAAAGGTTGTTAGAAAGACAGAGTAGATTAGGGGAAGACCATTCATTCATTCCTGGGTTTATTTCTCCACTTGTTCAACTGGTCATAATTCATCATTTGAATCCCATGAAGGTGATGCCTTCAGGCTACTAATCCCCCACCCTAGCATCAACACAATTGTTGCAGACACTGTCGGTGTTCCGCTAGATTCCCCTTTATTGTTTCTGTGTGCACATCCCCCAGCTTCTGCACACTTAGCTCTAACCTAATTCACCGGCAGGCAACCTTTCTCAGAACTACCCTTTGGCTACAGGAGCCCCCTAGGCTGGGTGCACTGAGAGCCAGAAAGGGAGTAGGGGGATGTCCTGCTCCCTACCCTGGTAGCCAGCTCCTGACTAGTAGAGGTGTAGGAAAGCCCAGGTCACTTGCCTTGAGGCAGAATAAACTATGCCATGTCATTTACACTCCAGAGCTCCCCGTGGGACTAGGCTGAGAATGAGACCTCACCAGAAATTATACCTTTGATTGGCTTCTTCCTCTCCCCTACTCTACTTCACCCACTCTCTTACTGATTTTTCATTTCGGAACTTCCTTGATAGTCATTTGCACACAAGTCTTCGTCTCAGGATCTTCCTCATAACTTCCTCATCTTGCTCAGCTTAGATATTATACCTAAAAATAGCTTTTCATTTGCATTTGTCTGATTACAAAGATGGAGTGTGCATCCATGTCTACATAATAGTTAAGTCAGTTGATTTCTTCTTTTGTGATCTCAAGTCTTTGCCCATCTTGTTAATTCAGATTAAGTCTTTCTTTTTTTTTGAGGCGTCATTTACATACAGGGAACACATCTTAAGTGTACATCTCAACAAATTTTTATGTACGTTCACACCCATGTAACCACCACCCAGGTCAAGATATAGAACATTTCCAGCATCCAGCAGCTCCCTCATATCTCCTCCCAGTCAGCAGTTACCACTCCCAAATAGCCACTATTCTAATTTCTATCATCATAGATAAATTTAATCTGTTTTGTACTTCTTATAAATGGAAACATCCTGTACTCTTTTGTGTCAGGCGTCTTTCATTCAACATTACATTTGAGAAATTCATCCATGTTGCATATATTGTTCATTCTTTTTCATTGCTGTGTTGTTTTCCATTGTATGGATATACCACAATTTATTTATTCATTCTATTGTTGATGGAAATTTGGGTTGTTTGCAGTTTGGAGCTATTATGAATAAGGCTGCTATCAACATTTCTTTACGTGTCTTTTGTCAGATATAGGCACTCATTTCTGGGTGTATACACAGGACTAGAATTACCGGGTCATGGGTTATATGACTGACTAGCTTTGGTTGGTGCTATAGCAAACATATTAACTCTTTGTCATATTTGGGTAAATTTACCCCTAGTTGATTGCTTGCCTTTTTAATTATACTTTTCTTCTTTTTTCCCAAGTTTTATTGCAGTATAATTTGCACACATAATATTCACTTCTTTTAAGTGTAAAGTTTTAAGAATTTAGCTAGGATTACAGTATTATAACCACGATCACAATCAAGATAGAGAACATTTCCATCACTCTAATTATCTTCTATTTGAACATAGAAATATTCAAATTTTGAGGTCATCCTATATGACTTATCTCCTATTATTTCTCTATTTTTAAAATTCTTTACCTGTTCATTCTTCCAGTTGAACTCTAGAATTACTCTACAAAGTGTCAAAACAAATGTCATTGCCTTCTTATCTAGAAACACAAACGTAATAAATATAGAGTCCTAGCTCTTGAGTTGCACAGGTCAGCATAGGAGTCCCAGTCGCTTGCTTGCCAGATGACGTTAGGCAAGCTACTAGCCTCTCTGATATCAGTTTCTTCTGTAACATGATTATAATAAAGGTGCCTGTGCCATGTGGTTGTTGTAAGAAGTGGTGAAAATAATTAACATATAGCAAGAGCTTGCTATTTGCCAGGCACAGTTCTAAGCACTTTCTATGTAGTGACTTATTTAAATCTTACAACAATCCTGTGTGGTACATGTTGTCCCTCTCCCAGTTTCGTAGATGGAGAAAGTGAAGCACAGAGAGGTTAAGTCAACTGAGTCAGGCTCAAGAGCCGTGTGCTGGCTACTGCAGTGCTTCTCTGCTTCGTACATAAGGAGGCGACCCAGGGAAAGCCTGGAGCACAGCGCCTAGCATGAAGCACACAGAAATGCTAACTTTTATTATTATTATTCATCTGCTTTATACACTCAATAAAGTTATATAATTGTCGTCATATAGGTCATGCACATTTCTTGTTAAGGCTCCTCATAAATATTGTATGCCCTTCCATACTGTCGTGCAAGTCTCTTTTTCTCTCTCTGTCTTCTCATTGGTTATTTTTTAATGTAGTGCAAGCTATTGACTCATTTATACTGTGGAGCTAAAAGAACCTCAGCAGCACATCAGTACTATTTAAAATACCCCTCCAAAAAGCAACTTTAATTATGTCTAGTGCTCCTTTAATATCAGGTGAAGTTAGTAGATAGTAATGAGAAAAAAATGGAGATTAGGAATAACATTTTAGATTCTTTCTCCCTTGGTTAAAGAGAAAAAAGAGGGGAAAAAGTAGGAAGAAATAGTACACTCATCTGAGACTAGTGCATGAAAAACCATAGCACATTACCTCTCCCCCAAAATACCACTTTATTCTCAAGCTCCTTTTTAATGTTATACTTTACAGCAACATTTACAGTTTAAATTGACTAAGCAAGCAATTGAATAAGCGAACACTTCTTCTTATCTTCTTATCTGTTTTTATGTTTTATTGTTCTTGTTCATCCGATCAGGAAAAAAAAGAAGGGGGGGAATATTTTTTTTGAAAAATTGATTTATTTTAAATAGATAGCCAAATGTTGTCCTTGTTGGGGGCAAGGAGAGTAAAAAGTTCCTCTTGAGCAAAACACTCAGAGGTTTTGACCTTTGTATAGTAAATACATTTAAAAGTGACTCTGTCAGCTGTCCTGAGAACATTTTGGTGCCAGTGAAGGTATGCCTGTGTCAGTGTAACACGATGACTGATCTGCTGTCAGCCAGGAGGCCAATGAGAAAAGATGTGACAGTGAAAGAACAAGTAGAATAACTCAAGGAGGATTAATCAAAGGACTGTTTACAAAAGGTGTGGGCAGATAGAGGAACAACAAGGGATGGTTCAGCATGCTAGGGCCAGTAATTGTGAAACTGTTACCACCTCGGACCAAAGGAGGGAGAGTGAAGGAGCAGTGACGGGAACTCGGGGAGCCTGAGGATGAGGCCACATTATGAAGATCCCAAAAGGACAATCATGTCCAATCCAATAATAAGCCTAATGTGCACTCAAAAGAGGCCCATTTACAGCACTAGAAAAGACAGTATTTCCCTATAGCCACTCAATCCATGTTTCTTGAAATTAATTTTATTAAGCATAATCAAAACTTTGGGTTTGTAAATGACAACAACCTAAGTCAACCTGCTTAGACAAAGAAAGAGAATTTATTTGGTCACAATTGGGAAATTCAGGAGTGCAAGTGGTTTCATATGTAGCTAGACCCAAGGGCTCAGATGATTGTAAATCTCTCAGGGTGAGCAAGCATGAGAAGAACTCCAGCACCCTCATTGTCCTCATTCATTTCTCCCCAGGGTAGGAGGAGTACTCTGGGTCTGCAGGTACATGCATGCAGAGGGGGCTGGTGGGGGCTAAAATCTAGCAGAAACTCAGGTCACCAAATCATGAGCCATGGCCTGGGAGAGAGTTATCCAGCTGGTGAACTGGGAAAAGGATCTGGCATGTGGGCATGGTTCACCTCTTCCAGTGCCCTTCATTTTGTCTGACCAGATCATGTGTCTTACCAGTCTGCCCTCCTATCTTGTGCTAAGCACTCTGCGATGGAGGGCAAAGTCTAAAGATTCCAGCCACGCCAGTGACTGGTTGTAAATCAAATTAACTAAGGAGTAGAAGGTTAGATCGTTCTTTTGGGCAGCAATCCAAAGCCATGAGCTCAGTCAGCTTCTCAGTAATAAAACTATTTCATCTCCATTTACCTAACCTCTGCATCTCTCTCTCAATTTATTCTGAATTTAGACAAAGAGGGCACTACATTTCAGACCTTTCAAATCTCCATCAACAGTGTCATCAGAATACATTCTACTCTTTTCATCTCCCAACAATGCTTTCCTCTCTATGCTTCATTCTCAGGCAGATTTTTCTCATTTTGGAGTAAAGATGGCAAAAGGAAGTTCAAAGTTTACCTTGATCTTGCAGCTTACAATTTTCTAGCAAATATCATGGGGAAATTTTTCATTGGTTTGGCCTGGGTCACGTGTTTATCCCTGGACAGGAATGGAGCACCCTGATTGGCCACACCTGGGTCACTTGACTACTCCATTCGCTGGGGCTGGGTCAATCTCACCTGACCCATACTGGATAATGAATTGGGAAGGGACTACACTCACGTGCAAATTGAGTTGACAGTAACTGATTTAGTCTCAGTAGATTGCTAAGGACTTTGAAATGCTTTAAAAAATTTTTTTTCTTATTACCAATTGTCAACCTTAGCTATACATTGGAACCACGTAGGGAGCACACCACCCCAGACCAATTAAATCAGAGTCTCTTGGGAATGGGACCCTGGCATCAGCATTGTTACAGCTCTGGAAGTGCTGCTGATGTGAAGCATATAGTATGTAGAACGTTATTTCTTAGTCTGGGGCCAATTAAGGATGACAGTGGTCTTGTTCTGTCTGTCTAAAGCTAGCTTTAACTTGTTATTCAAGATAGGAAGCCTAAGAGTAAAGGGAGATTCTGGGAAGACAGAAGTAATAGTGACATGGCTTTTGAATCTTTCTGTGTTTCTACCTAAAAACAGACTGAACAACTAAATAGAAAAACCAAAAACCAATGAACAACGTATGCAACATATGCAACCCAATGTGTGCCCACAGACCACGAAGTAAAAGCAGGTGATGGCAAACCGCACAGTGTCTGTTAATGGATGCAGAGGAGAAGCAGCTGGGTGTCTGAAGGATGTGAGACAAGGAGATCCACAAAATAGTGGATTTGAGGACAGCAGCTCCCTTCCAAGACAGGGCCCCACCCAGAGGAGAAACTCCTGGAAGTGGAATCAAATTGAGCAGAACAGCTCCAATAAAAAATGAAAGAAAGAGGGGCCGGTCCCATGGCATAGCAGCTAAGCGCACGTGCTCCGCTATTGGTGGCCTGGGCCCGGATCCTGGGCGCGCACTGACGCACTGCTTGTCAGGCCATGCTGTGGCAGCGTCCCATATAAAGTGGAGGAAGATGGGCACAGATGTTAGCCCAGGGCCAGTCTTCCTCAGCAAAAAGAGGAGGATTGGCATAGATGTTAGCTCAGGGCTGATCTTCCTCACAAAAAAAAAAAAAGAAGAAAGAAAGAGAGGGCCGCACCAAAGTCGGGGAGAGGAACAGAGTTGGAAACTTTCACAAAATAGAATCAACTCCAAAATATGAAAGGTAAAACACTAAACTTTAAAAAATAATTATCTTTGGCAGTAAAATTTCTGAAAATTTTCATATGCTTCTTGTTATTTAATACTTTTTTCCACTGAGTATGTATTGCTGAAATAGTGAGCATGCATTTTGTAACATGCATATGTTACCAAAGCCATATATATATATTTAAATTATAATATGTATATTTTAATTAATATTGAAAGACTGTACTCTAAAATTTAGGTGCCTGAACCAGCTTATATATCACAAAGGTAGGACTCACTTGGAGATCACGAAAGTGAACCCAAACCAGGTAATCAACACAGAGAGTGGGATCTTCCAAGATAGACTATGAAAACAGGCCACTGGTGCCATAACCTTCTGCTACAGACTTGGTATTGTTTAGACATTATGAAGGCAATAAATGGTAACTTTCTAAATGAATGAGTCTAAAATATGAATGAATGTAGAGTGTGAAAAAACTTTAAATCAGTTTTTTTTAAATGAACCTTAAAAATCAAGTCAGCATTTCAGGAGAATGAAAAAACTAGAGTAAAAATTATTTAGAACTTTGAACTGGAGAATACTGCAGTGTTGGACTAAACTCAGTTTCAATAATTAGAATCACCTGAATAAGTAACTCGACCATCAGGTCTCAATCTCTTCTCTACTATGACAAATATATGAGAGACTTCATGAGCATACATAATACCACGTCCCGCACGTTAGCTATGATTCTAGCCTCCTCTCTCCCTCAAAACAACACGTTAGAATGCAAATGAGAGATTCTGTGTCCCCTTTATTTAAAAAACTAGAGGAAATCTTAGAAAACTTCAGTACAACTGTTGTCAGTAACTATGAAGTGGTGAGGGCTTTGGCTTTGGAATGGACCCACATTTGACTGGTAATCCACCATTTCCCCAATCTACATCCTCAGGCAAATTACCTTACATCTCGAAGTTTCATTTTCTCCATCTGTAAAATGGGCTTAATAATTGTGCACTTGCTGTTTTGATAATAAAATGAAATAATGAATGTAGAGCATTTAGCACAATGCCAAAATGTTGGCTATTAATAATAAACTTACCAGTAACAATCTCAGTATAGATGACAATACACCAGTGTGAAGGGAAAAAAATGCCATTGAAAACCACTAATCTAAATAGTCTTAATAAAATTCTTTAATTCTTCATATAGTACTCAGGTTAAATTATTTATTATTCATTTAAAAAAATTATGAGTGCTTACTATGTATAAGACACATGCACATTTGATGGTAATTAGATAGAAAGGGTATTTGGTTTTCTCCCATTTTTTTTAGCTTTTTATTATTTATTTATTTAAGTTTCAGGGTACTCCTCAAATGAAGGGGGATTTTAAAACCAGAGTAACACCCTGGTGGATGGATGCCTGGACAGACAGCTCAGCTTCTGCTTCTGAGCCTATGCAGGGCTTAGGCTGGCCTCTGGGGACCGCGCTGAGCCTGCAGCTGTGCAGCCTGGAGCAGCTCTCCCCGTCCAAAGGGTGGAAGGTGTGTGGGACCACAGATTCACCAGCTGATTGCAGAAAAGCCCTGAGTTCATCTTAACCCTTGTGTTCTGAGTTGTCTGTGCCGGGGGAATTTGGCAAACAAGCCACCCTCAGTGTTAGTCCCTAGCGTCAGCTGGTATTGTAACCAGCTGGTTTCCTGTGCATGGTTGCAAATGACTTCGTTTGAGTGATTTCTCACTGAGGTGACTAAACCAACTGGTGGGCTTAGCGTTTGTGTAGACAACGACTTAGAACCTGTTTTGCATGGTGCAATTTTAGTGTCTGTGATCTTTCCAGTCATTTTTGTCTACAAGCTGTTGGCCCTGAGAATTATTTACATTTTAATTACAAATGCTCAACCGCCTCTAGGAGGCAAGTCAAGAAGCTTATTTACTTCCTACAGGCAGGCTTCTGGGGAAACAGCTTAGCCAGGCTCGCTGAGCCATTGAACCAAAAGCAAGTAACTTGCACCACACCCTTATCCGCCAGCTTTGCTTCTCCTCTGCTGGGGCTTCTCATAGGGACCAAAACTGAAATGAGCTGCTCCATGAGCAATCAAAATACTGCCTCGATGAAGCAAACTTCTAACAGATTCTATTTGCATGTATGTACAGCACTCATTTATTGCATAGCAAGGGAACGAGTTTGGTCTCTGTGTACCTTTTCGAAATAGCTTCTCCCTTTAATCATTTAACCTGTTCCTTGTTTACAAAGAAATATTTTTAAATATTAGTCAGCCTCATCCCCCTTCTAAAACAGAATACAGTAAACAGAAAGCAAACCTCCCTTGATGACACGTGGCCGTCACTCTGGACTAGTCATTGAGATTACTCTGACACCCACAAGGGCTACGGAGGTGGGAGGATTGTTTGCCCCAACAGTAAATAATCCCACACTGCTGTGACCAAGTTCTTGTTTCTGCCTTGAGGTCTCTTCCTTTCCTGTCCAGCTGTCTGTCTCTAACAGTCCCTTTCTCCACTTCTAATGTGCTATTTCTAATCTGCCATGAACTGGGAAATCAGCTGAGCCTGTTGCTAAAACTAGGAAATCAGATAAGCCTGTTTCCTAGAACTAAATTCCTGACATGTTCTATGAATGGAGTACATACACTTCAGTGTGTACTTGGTGATAGGATGCTTTGGGCTGCAAATAATTGAAAATCCTGACTTATCATGGCTTAAACAACAAGGCAATTTATTGTCTCATGGAACAAAGAAGCTCCAAAGAGGATGGAGTTCAGGCATCATACTTTAGGCCTGTTTTGCTCCTGGTAATTCTACCAGCTCTGCCTTCTTTCATGCTTGGCTTCATCCTCCAACTGGTGACAGTATGGCTGCAGTGGTTCCAGAGGCACATCCTGACACAGCAATGTTCCAAGGAAGGAGGGAGAACATCTCCTGTGTCTCTTTTAGAAGAAGGACACCTTTTCCAGGGGCCCCCCAGCTGACTTGCCCTCAGGGCCCAGAATTGCTCTTTCCTAAACCAACCACTGACTAGGGGGATAGAATTCTCATGACTGACTTGGACTAATTAGCATCCTGGACCAAATTGGAATCCTCTTAGGAACAAGAAGAGTAAAAAGTAGACAGTGGGAAGGGAACCAACAGTATATGCTAAAAATTGAAATTGTCTGCTTATGATTTTTTAAACAATTTTTATAGATTTGCAACTGTGTCTATAATTAGTTCAGATTTGGAGCAAATCACTTTTAGAAAAGTGTGGTATTGTTTTAAAATAAAATCTAATGGTAACCAGAGATATTTAATGAAAAACTAACTTTGGGGTTACATGTACCGTAAATGGAGACAAAGTTTGGTGGTTGCTTCTCTGTGAATATTACAGCATTGAATGATTCAACCTACAGTAAAAAGACTATACAGTTTATTACGAGGAAATGTTCAGAGGAAGGAGCTGTTGAGAGGGAGGAGCTGTACAGGTGAGGCTTTTCATGAAGGCCAGATATCCTTCACACAGGTAAATGCATTAAGTGACAGGAAGATCCCAGGAACCAATATTTTCTTCTTGGAGCACATTAGGAAGGAGGTTTTAAGACCTAGACTACTCTTTAGGGTGTAAGCAGTCATGAATAAATTGGGCAAATATGTTCATATCTTTTGCTTCTTTCTTGCAGCTCTGGAAAACTTCTCCCTATATGGGGAGCTCAAATGAGCATTTCTTCAATTAACATAAGAATATAGATATAGGACTGTTCTTCTAGATCAACTGATGGACCCCTTTCGTTTCAGAGTTCAAACTTCCAAGAAGACATCAGCTCTTCTTCGAAGTGGTCTCTGACTCTCCTTCCCATCTCTAAGTGTGATCTGATCTTCCTTCTCTTTGCTCCTTTAGCATTCTGTGCATACTTCCAACATGACACTTACCACACTGGCTTACAATCTTTGATTTTTGTTTGTCTTTTCCCCTAAATTCCAAGTATCTTGACAAAGAAACCAGGTTCTTCTTATTTTTGTATCCACAGGGTCCTGGTGCTTAATCATTATCCGTCAGAAGGATGGATGAAAGGTAGATAGAGAAACCAAGGAGCAAAGCGATCACTGATTTGTTCCAGGCCACTCAGGAAGTGAGCTGCACAGTCAGGAGAGAACCCTGGATTCCAGGGCTGTTTTCCAATTCACAAATCTGCTAGGTCTGCGCAGATGGGGTTTTTGTTGGGGATTTTGTTTTTAAATAAATTCTCTAAGACTATTCTAGGGCAGGTAGAGTGTGGTGACACTAGAGGCAAAAGGACCCTGAAATCACAGCATCGGGGTGTACAGGGTTTTAGGAATAGCAGTGTGGCTCAAAAAGACGCCTTGTGAGAAACAAAAAGACTCCGAATTCTCTTCTCCAAGGCACCTTTGGTTACCAAACATTTAGGAGACTGAGCCCTAAGCCTGTCTCTTGCCTCCTCACCGTCTCAATATGTACAAAAGGCAAGATGCTGTGAACATGGGGATAATATCCGCTAGAAGCCTCCATCGTTCATTGTGGCTTCATGACAACTTCCCTGGAAACTCAACGTCTTGAAGGATGAAGTTTTTTTATTGCAAAGTTTCAGCATCACTTCAGATTTTAGTGAAATCGTAGCATACTCTTTTCTTGCACTAGAACCAGGCAGAAAGTCTCAGTCACTTACAGCCAGCACAGTCCCAAGGCTCATTATGGACTAACCGGTCACCTAAAGTAATGAAAGGGGGAAGGGCTTAGTCTTGTTCCAGTCCAGAATTCTACCAGAGCCCCATACCTGTTAGAGCATTTATTCCTCACTACACAATGTGACTCTTGCTCATCCCTGAAAAACTTGAGTGACCCATTATATTGAATGGTAGGCACATTCCAGAAGGTAGACTGAACTGGCTCCAGGACTGATGAAAGCATCCTTTTTGCTTCACATTTTGAGACTCTTGTGCATTATCGGTACATCAAGCCCTGACTGGAAGTGCAAGCTGTTTCAAATTTCACAAACTACAGCAGGTAATTTGACTGAAAACAATTTGGTTAAATGAAATTTTGCCAAATATAATTTGAGCAAATATAAAGTGTTTATAGGTATTTAGTTTAAAAGTAATTTGGTCTATAGGAAAACTGGTAAAATAATACTTACATGAAAATGAGTAACCACAATCACCACTTCTCTTAGTGTTGGTCTTTTTGGTATGTGAACCATGAGGGGGCTTTATAGCTCTCTGCCTCTTAAGCATTTTTGTCTGATTATTAAAATTGGTTCCTTTTTTTTTTTGGTGATTACTTATGCTCTTTGCTTCTTACAATATTGAAAAGTTGGAAAAAAGAATTGTTCAACAAAAATGGAGCAACCTAAAAGACCAACAAAAGTAGATTGGTTAAAACAGTGTAAATATCCATTAATAAAGGAATTTATTAAAATGGAATTTTCATATGTTTTCTTTTATGCTTTATTTTATTATTTAAGTTCTTTTCTTAATTTTATCTTGGTATAAAAGCAATGTTGCTCAATACAAAAAAATTAGAAAATATAGACATGCAAAATGGAATATGATGAACACTCATAAATTTACCTATCCAGTTGACACTTTGAAACCTTGAGTTATTTCCTTCCAAGATACACACACACACATCTAACCCCTGAAAATAGGATCATGCTATAATAATGTTTCATAACCTGCTATATAACCTATCTATAAGCAGGCCACAAACTGTTGGAGCTCTATGTAATTTTAACTAATATTCTATTGGCCAAAAACAAAGAATTATCTTATGTCCAGATAGTAGGAAAAAAATATGCTACGTGGACACAAATGCTTAAAGCCACATAAAGAGTTATGAAACCAGCCTGTGATTAATACTAATTATTAATATTTTAACAGTTCAGTTTCTGCAGATTCAGAATTTTAACCAGACTATCCTGTTGGCCAGTTTTCTTTGGATTATATTCTTTAGTTCCTAGTTGCTTGTGGCCAAATCACTTTTGAGCAAATTATTAGAAGGTGCAGTTCATTTTTAAGCTAGGCATCCATCCATGTCAGAGCTGCCAGAGATGTCTGCATCAGTCATTTCCAACCCATTTGCTCTGAGGCACACAGCCTCTGGGTGGCCAAATTAGTGACACACCTGTGGGCCTTGTTCCAACAAGAATTTCAGGTGACCTTCACAAATATATTCAAGAAAATAGAACTAAAAGTAAAGGGAGATGGATGAAGGGTGCACAGGAACTCTCTCTGTTCTGTGTTGGCAACTTTTATGCAAACCTAAAATTCATTCAAAATAAACAGTTAAAAAAAATAGCCTGAATTATAAACAAATTGGAGAGAAATCTTTCCTGAAAATTAGGAGAAATCGATCCCATACCTCATTCACACACACACACAGATAGGTAGCGATCAGATGAGACCGATAGAAAATTAGTACCCAGGAGACATGCTGTAGGCTTCACACAATTACTGCTGTGGAGCTGTGCCAAAGTCACAAAGAAACATGATCATTATAAGAATCACGTGCTCATCTGTGAAAACACATTGGTTAAAGAGGAGAAGCAAAAGGTTTCCTGCACTTAGGTCTAAGAGGAGATATTTTTCTGCAGGTTTTTGTAAAGTGAGGATAAAGTGATGTAGGGGTTAACATCCTCAACAACACCCCAACTCTAAGTACAATACTGTCCTGCAGAAGCAGGAGTAGGATCTGGATTGATAGGCAGGGAGGGCAAAGCAGTTAGATTTCTTTAATAGTCATTGGAGATATTAGAAATATACTTGAAACAATTTTCTCTTGAAAAATAAAGCCTAATTGTAGGGAGTTGGGGAGTAAAGAATGTTTCAGGAAATATTGCATACCTGCCTTGTCAGGAAGGTTTAAAAATAAATTAAATACTAGATCAGACAAGCAAACGTGATGTACAGGTCAATCAAGATTCCACAGCTATTGGCCAAGGCTGAAAAGCAAGACTTGAGGCAGCTGAGTTTTAAGAAGAAATGGAGCAACACAGTGTTCCCTTGAAGTACGTGACATACGCCATGCCGCCCAGTGCCGCCTGCACTGTTCGTTGGCTTCTTTATTTCAGTCTGTTCAAAAAGTCTGTCTGTTAGGAGGCCTTGTCTATCCCAAGCAAAATCAGAAGGAAGCATAAGCTGTGTCTCCTATTTGCTTCCCCCGTATAACTCTCTCCTCCTCAGGAGAGAGTTGCAATGGGGCAGAAAGAAAGGAATGGAAGCATTTAGCTCTGCATTCCTGAGGTCCAGCCTTGACTAGAGGAAGGATTCTTAGGATGCAGTCTTGAAAAAGAATGAGGGTACTGGGAAGTATGGAAGCCCAGAAGCAGAGGTAAACCCTCAAGGGGCAGAATCCAGTGGAACACAGGTGGGCCTACGTGAGCTCCAGATGGAAAAGAGAAGGAAGATCCCATGGGCTTCCTTTTTCACAGGACCTTCCCCTGGTGAGCAAAGGGTGGAGAGGGAGCCTGTTCCCACTTTAGACTCACAGTGCCTCACGCCCTTTCATCCCAAGAGATCTAATCCTCGCTTGGAATTGGCTTACACTATAGTGTGAAGAAGGCCCTTAATGAGGCTGCTAGAAGTCCATCCTGGAGTTTATGGGGATTGGGAGGGAGGGAGCATTGTCTAAGGACCCAAGCTTCCTAGTGACAACCTCAGGACTTGGAGCCCAGCCAACCTGCGCACAAGTCTCTTAGCCCAGGTAGTTCCTTCTGTCCTCACGCCCTTGTATTCTCTTTCCCTCTGCCCCAAGATGCTGGGCATGCAGGATCCAGTCTTCCTACAACTTCTTCTCCAGGCTTTGCCCCTGCCCATGCTTAAGTCTCTTCATCTCATGCCCCATCCCTACGTGCTCACCCCAAGCATGGCAACATAGGCTGCCTGTCCTGGACTGATCATCACTCAGCCTCCAGACACCTGGTCCTGGTTCTTTTGAGCGTGGTTGGGTGCAGCTGCATGGGGGGGAAAAGGAAGTGAACCCAAGAGCCACAGCTGTGGGCGTTGGCAAGAGAGGAGGGGACAGGGAATCCTACGAGCTGCTGATGGCATCATGATGCCCACTTCCCTCATAATTCAGATTCAGATAAGGAAGTTGAGGTCCCACATGACTTGTTCCAGGTCACTCATTTATTTTTCGCCAAAGTCAAGACCAGAATCCAGCTCACACAGACATCATAGGATTTATGTGGCTGCTTCCGTCATGCCACATAGAAACAGAAGGAAAACCATGATCTTTCCAGAAATGCAAATGTTTAAGATAATGATTTTTAAAAGATTGTGCAAAATGTTTTAAATTCGCTCCTTCTCAAAACAGTTACCTGTTTCCACTGTGGTGAACTTATCCAAGTCCCCAGGTCCCGGCCGCTTTGGGCAGCCTTCTCATATAAAACCAGAGGGAATCCCACCAGTTTTGCTTTTGTGTCATACTACTTCCTCCCTTCTCCCCACCCCCATAGCTCACGTTGAATCTTCATTTGTGCTCGTACTGAGGGTGGTGTTGCTTATAACTTAAATCACTCATTCGACAAATATTTGTTGAACATCTGCTGTGTTCCAGGCATTAACAGGCACTAGTAATAGAAGAGTAAATACAAATCATCAGGGAAATGCAAATCAAAACCACAGTGAGATATCACCTCACACCTATTAGGATGGTGATTATCAAGAAAACAAAAGATAACAACTGTTGGTGAGGATGTGGAGAAAAGGGAACCCTTGTGCACTGTTGGTGGGAATGTAAAATGATGCAGCTACTATAGAAAACAGTATGGAGGTTTCTCAAAAAATTAAAAATAGAACTAACACATGATCCAGCAATCCCGCTTCTGGGTATTTGTCCAAGCTAATCGAAATCAGGATCTCAAAGAGATATCTGCCCTCCCATGTTCATTACAGCATTATTCACAATAGCCAAGATATGGAAACAACCTAAGTGTCCATGATAGATGAATGGATAAAGAAAATGTGGTGTATATATACAGTAGAATATTATTCCACCTTAAAAAAGAAGGAAATCCTGCTACATGCGACAACATGGATGAACTTGGAAGACATTATGCTAAGTGAAATAAGCCAGACACAGATGGACAGGGACTGCATGATTCCATTTATATGAAGTATCTAAAATAGTCAAATTCATAGAAACAGAGAATAGAATGGTGGTTGCCAGAGTCTTGCGGGAGGGGGAAATGGAGAGTTGCTGTTCAACAGGTGTACAATTTCAGTTATGCAAAATGAAAAAGTTCTAGAGATGTGCTGTAAAACATCATGCCTATAGTTAACAATACTGGATTGTGCAGTGAAAAGCTTCTCAGGAGGGTAGATCTCGTGTTAGGTGTTCTCACTATAAATAAAAAAAAAGTTGGGGGCCATAGCGGTTAAGTTCACGCGCTCTGCTTTGGCAGCCTGGGGTTTGCAGATTAGGATTCCTGGCATGGACCAACGCACCGCTTATCAAGCCATGCTGTGGTGGCATCCTATATAAAGTAGAGGAAGATGGGCACAGATGTTAGCCCAGGGCCAATCTTCCTCAGCAAAAAGAGGAGGATTGGCAACAGATGTTAGCTCTGGGCTAATCTTCCTCACACACACACAAAAAAAGGATGAATACACCTTTAAAAAAATCAGGTACACACAAGAGAATCAGAGGATATGAAAACAAAAAAGTAGATGAGGCCACAGACAGAGTAACTAGACCACCAGGGCGAAGCATTCCTTAGAGCTATTGCTGCAAGCAGATTAAGCCACCCGGACTATACTCTCAGGCCCATTATTTTCTAAATACTCCAAATTAGAACAGTACGTACTTTTTAATTTTCCAGTTTGCCAGTTTGATAGGCAAAAAATAGTGTATTATTTTCCCCCTGAGGCTGGAACAATATCACAGACTCCTTACGAAAGTTCCTGCCCTCCAACTCCTGGCTAGTCCCCTTATGGCAAGTGCCATCTTATATTTGGCTGTTCTGGAGACACAACATAAAAAAAAGGCAATGTCAAAAGCCCAAGTTGAAACCAGAAGTTTCCCTATGGGCTTCCTATTCTGTTGTAGCAGAAGAGAGGACATTTGGTAAGAAAGACATGATCTCATCCTTCAAGGTAAGACTTGTTGTTTGGCCACGAGTTGATTCCAATTCCTAGTGACCCTGTGTACAGCAGAGTGGAACCCTGCCCGGTCTTTTTGTGCCATCCTCTCACGTTCCAGAGCTATATCAGACAATGTTCCGCTGCTATTCATACGGTATTCATGGCCAATTTTTTTGGAAGTGGGTGGCCAGGTCCTTCTTCCTAATTTGTCTTAGTCTGAAAGCTCCACTGAAACCTGTACACCATGGGTGACCCTGCTGGTATTTGAAATTCTGGTGGCAAAATTCTGTCAGCATCACAGCAATACGCAGCTGCCACAGTATGACAACCGACGGGAGGTGTGGTTCCCCGGCCTGGAACCTGGTGTGGAACCTGGGTCAGCAGTGAGAGTGCCAAATCTTAACCACTAGACCACCAGGGCTGGCTAAGGTATGACTAGCTCTCATTCAACAAGGAGTGTCTTTGTCCCCAGGAATCAAGATAGTGCAATATCCTACATCCAATATAGTTCCCTCAGCATGCAGGTGACCGCAGGGGCCCACACTCCTCCATAGGAATGTCATTCCCTCCCAGGGCCAACTACGTGAAACCAGTTGTGGTAACCCAATGAATAGGCCGTGTCCTTCCCCGCACGCTATGTGACTAGTATGCCTACAGCTGAAAAATATCTGTCAATGCCTCTGTGAATTTGTTGGGCCTGATCTAGACCCTGCCTCCCTCTAATAAAAGAAAACATGGACTGGATGACACGTAGCCACTTTGGATTTGGAAACAGACAAGGAAAACAACAGCTAAATAAAATTAACAAAGGCCTGTATTAGTTATGCTGTTTTTTCAACTCTTTATTGAGGTATAACTTACATACCATAAAATTCACCCATTTTTAAGCATACAATTTAATGATTTTTACTAAATTTACTTTTGTGCAAAATGTGCAAACTTTCTATCACCCCAAAAAGATCCCTTGTGTCCATTTGTAGTCAATCCTTGTTCTTATCCCCTGTCCCCAAACAACCACTATTCTGGTTTCTGTCTCTCATAGATTGGCCTTTTCCAGAAATTTCATATAAATGGAATTATACAACATGTAGTTTGTTGTGTCTGGCTCTCTTCACTTAGCATAACGTTATTGAGGCTCTTTAAGATTGTAGCATGTATCAGTACTTCTTTATTTTTATTGCTGCAGAGTATTTCATTGTATGCATATGCCACATTTTGTTTTTTCATTCACCTGTTGATAGACGTTCGGATTTTTTTCAGTTTGGGGCCTTTATAAATAAACCTGCTATGAACATTCCCATACATGTCTCCGTATGGACATACATTTTCATTTCTCTTGGGTAGATACCAAGGAGTAGGATTGCTGAGTCATATGGCATGTTTATGTTTAGCTTTTTAGAAACTGCCAAACTATTTACTAAAGTGGCTGTACCATTTCATATCCCCACCAACATTTTGTCAGGCATCCTACATCCTCACTAACAGTTGTTATTGTCTTTTTTACTATAGTTTTCTTAGTGGGTTTATTTGTTTTTAAGACTCAGATTTTTCTCACCCCTCAAGTCTCAGAAACCAGCATGGCTAAGCATAAGATCTGGGTCATAACTGGCTAAGACTTTTGAGACTGTGGCAATTTAGGGAAGACTTTGCTTATGGGAGATGGACAACTACATGCTTGTTATTGTAACAAAGAAGGAGGAGAGCAAGCCGGACACCTCTTTTGTCAAACCTTCATTGTCTGAGGCAGGAAAACTAGTTCTTCTAAAGACGAAAAGTTTCCTTTAGATTAGAAATGATCTCAACTTGTTTATGCAAGAATTAGTGAACATGTACGGGCGCCTGCAGTGAGGGGGAAAAAAGTATTTCTTATATACTACATGAAATGAGAGTTAATTTTAACTTAAATGTTTTAGACTATCTGTGAAGAACAAAACATCATACTGGGAGATAGGAGAGTAAACCAAAATCCCTGATTAAATACGTTTAAAATCTGCTCACTCTGGTATATGGAAGTGGGAGAGAAGAGGTAGGATGGGGAGAGAGTGTTCCCATTGCCTCTCATTGATAAAAATCACTGAGTCACAGACACCTTACATGTGTCTAAGAAGTGAGTGTGTGTGCGTGCAAAGGGATAGGGAGTTGAGCAAATGCTTGAAAAAAGATAATTTGGAGAGTTAATAACTATAACCCCAAAGTCAGCCTGTATGTATACATGACTAATTCTGAAAGTTTTGAACTGCCTTCATATTAGTGACCATTAAGAAACATCTGATTTATCTTGTGACTCATTGCTCATGACTTGAAAGCTATTTCAGGGTTTGTCAAGATCTTGTGCAGTTAGTTGGAGAGGGTTGAGAGGAGGCAAACCTGGAAAGTGAGACAGTCCTGTGAATATGTCCTACAGGCTTCCCTGTGCAGGTGGAGAAGGGATTCAATGGGCTTCTCCATTCCTTACAGAATAGCATTTCTCACTATCCCTGAGCTATGATCCAGAGATGCACTGGAACCTTCTGAAGTTGGACTGGCCAGCAAGAACCGTTGTGTGCGTCTCCTAACTCCACATTCAGTGAGGTCTAGAACCAGCAAACATGAGGAATCAGGCCTTGCCTCTCACAACCCACCCCAGACCCAGTTGTTAAACATTTACCAGCACACCACTGCAGTGAGCTGTACAAACTCTCTAGCAAAGCATTCTGGGTGATCTCCCTTTGCACATAAGGAAGAGTTCTGAGGGTTACCTTGGAAGGCATCTGCAACAAACATCACAAAAGACTGACATGGTTTCACAAGTAGAAAACAGACTAGGTACAGTACCATCAGGGGGCAGGGTTGACCATTGGGAATTAAGCTCACAATCTTGTAAGATAGATAAGACAGCCTCATAAATACCTATGATAGGAGACAGAAGGTGGTCAGAGGCATGAAGTGCAAACTGGAGGCGATGATTCAGAGGAGGGTGAGGCTGAGCACGTAGCACATTCCAGTGCAGGGCCTCCCAGAGCTGAGAAATGCCCAGGTGGCTCCCTTTTTGAGGTTCCTGGCGTACTAAAACATGAAGAAATGCCAAAAGAAGGTTATAAAAATTGTGATATATTTTAAATGTTTCCACTAAAATGGTTATGCTTAACACATGAACACACAAAATATAAGGCCATATAATTGCACTAGTCACAAAAGCATTACAGAAATTATTAAAATATTAATTCACTGCACGCTACAGGGGATATGGCTTAAATTAAAAAGTTGTCTGATAAACATCTTTGCAAACTCTTAGGGAATCTCAGTGACTGCTTGTTAAGCCTCATTGGGAGGTTAAGTCTATGGGGACAGGAAAGCCCTGGCCCCCAGAGCCCTTTTTTACATGCTCATGTTCAGGATTATAGCAAAACCTTCATGAATTCCAAGCAGGACCTTATCTATCATCTATAGAATGAAGCATTCATCCAGTAGAACTGGGAAATTTTAATTTTGCATAGGTGAATTACTCTAATAACTGAAGTTTATCTCCTTCAAATGCACAAACAACTTTCATGCTATTTAGTGGGAAAATTTCTACAGCCTTCTGCTATAGGTTGTTGAAAGTATCACCTACTCTTGACAAGTCAGGAGCATTGTTATTGTCTGCTCTCTTCATACTATGTGGCACTTGACAATACAGCTTTGCCCTTTTAAGGTTCTTCTGCTGCCCTCTCGGTGCTGGAGTCACTTCCTGCTGCGGTCTGCACATCTGCCTTGGCAGTGCAGTTTTTTTCTGGTTGGCGGTTACTCTATGCATGGTCTGCTGCAGTTTGGGCAATCAGATAAGTGGCTTGTTTACGTTTGTTATGAAGAGACTGTAAAGTGAGGGAGGGGTCTGTGACATGTGACCCTAACAGGGCTCCGTAATCCAACTTTTGCACAGATTTCAAGGGTTTAGGCTGTGTTCTGGAGCTAATTGTAGTTGCTGAAAACCAGTATGAGGAGTTGTTAATATAGTGTTATGGGCTGAATTGTGACCCCCTCCCAATTTACATACTGAAATCCTAACCCCCAGTACCTCAGAATGTGATTGTATCTGGAGATAGGTTCTTCAAAGAGATAATTAAATTAAAATGAGTTACAGTGGGCCCTAATGCAATGACTGATTCTTTATAAAGAGATATTAGGAGACCCAGTGAGGAGACAGGGAGAGGAGGGCCGTCTACAAGCTAAGGAAAGAGGCCTCAGAAGAAACCAGCCCTGCTGGTTGGTTCTTGATCTTGGACTTTTAGCCTCCAGAATTGGTAGAAAATAAATTTCTGTTATTTAAGCCACCCAGTCAGTGACACTTGGTATGGGAGCCCTAGCAAACAAAGACACTAACCAAGCAGCTTTTTCCCCTGTGGTGTTGTGTCCTAATGTTACACCTGGAATGGAGAACAGTAAGTGCTCTCTTGAAGGCTCCCCTCACCAAGCCCATGTCTCAGGATGACTCTTTTATTTAAACTGTTGGTAAATTATTGCTAATATTAAGATTTGCCAGGTAATGCAGTGTCAACTCATTGAGGAGAAAGGAAGAGATGATGGGACCCTGTAAGCAGAAAGAGAAATGAGCTTCCATGTGTGCAAAAATAAGGAAGAATTGAAGGGGAAAAACTGTTTCACCTGCAGAAAGATGGATTCTGAGCTATCAGTTAAAATCTAAGAAAAGCACCAGGAGTCGTTGTTAACTCTTTCCTAAATAAGCACATTAGTTCAATTAGTACTGAGACCAAAAAAGTCATAAGCTGGGAATTTTTATACACAAAACATTTTAAAAAAGCATAAAAGTAATTCATTAGGGTATCCTTGAACAAGAACCACAGTGAAAGATGGATGGGTCTGGGAAATTCTGATTTCAATGATGTAAGGAAGACATCAAAGACAGAGAAAAGGCCCAGAGAAAGACAATGAAAATTCAAAGGGAAAGAATGAGCCTTAGAAATAAAGACAGATGGAACCAGGGAAAAGGGAGCACGAAGGAACAGAATCACGGATTTTGAAATTATGCCCAAGAAGTCTGGGTGCACCGGGGCTGCTTCTCCAAACCCCAGAGCGCCAGACCTGATGAAAGCTGCTCAAGTTTGAAAAGTATTGTTTTAGGATGAATAATAGGCAAGTAAAAGACAATATTTTCCCTTCTCCCAATTGTTGGTACATACACACAAAAAAGGACATGGATTTGAAGTGGATTTGTATCAACATGGAGGTGTTTGGATAATGTTAATGGAAACTGTGGATGTTTGGGAAATTCCTTATCAGTTGGGATTGAATCCAGGGTGAGCAAACCCACTCACCCATCACTGGTCCCAGAGCCCCTGGCTGAGACAGAACTGCTCTGTCCTCACGGGGCACAAAACAAAGGCACTCCAGAAGTCTTGTGGCGTAGGGGACATACAGGATATGAAGTTCCCAGTCTTCGCATATCTTCAAGGGGACTTTATTTTTTATTTCCTTACTAACACTCAAGTGTTCCTGTCTCCTTAGAAGTGGTGGCAGTTTCTAAGAATACATAGATAGGAAAAATACGTTTTCTAACTGTTCCTGGATATTAAAGTAGAAAAAGCGTAAACCAACATGGAGCCGTTCGCAGTCACTTATCTCCTGTTGAAAAGCATTGTCCCTGTGTCCCCACCACGCCTGGCAGGTGCTCAGAGTCTACCTGCCTCCAGGACTCTTCTTCCCGGGCTCAGAGTGTCCCTTGTAGACTTACTCCAAAACAAAGCAACAGGTCCAGACTTGGTGTGGCCAAGCCCTGGGGCAACGAGCTGACATTACTGACATATTAGCTCTAAACTTGAGCTCCTGCAAGCAAGGGCACAGGGCCTGGCAGAGCTGCCAACAAGTCAGATTCCAGAAAACCTGACAGACTGGAAAAGCAATCGCAGATGAGCATGACCAGCTGTCCATAAATTGACCACTTAACCTCACCTGATTTTATTTCTCTGGCGACCAGAATGGCAGGAACTTTAGCCATGTCACTCACCTACATCTGAGCTCTAATTAAAGTTTCCTAAGAGCTTTATGATCTTCCCACACAACTACCCTGGGAATGCAAAAGCACTCAGTCACAGTGCTGCTGTTATTATTTTGTTATTGTCCGTATTATTCCTGTTGTATAAAAATGATTCAGAGCATAATTGACTCTGAGGGTCCTGTTTCTGTTTCTGTTCGTCCGAGAGGGAGTGGCAGTCCTCATTTGTAATGTGCCCTCCTTCCCTTCTGCCAGTGGCACAGACAGTGTATGCAGCAGGGTTGAAGGGCGTGCACTGAAGAAGCATCCATCCCCTCTCCTCAAGCTTCCTCTGACCAGCAAAATCAGGTGTGAGGGGAATAGTGGGGGTAGAGGGTGCAGGTCTGTCTCTGGCCAGCCCTGACGTGTTCTCCGTGGACAAGCATTGGCTAGCATGTGAATCAAACCCAGGCTTTGATTCAGAAGACTTTTTAGCTCAGATTCTATGGCTTGAGATTTGAAGGCTAGAACAAAACAACTGGCTAGGGGTTGAAACTAGACATTTAACCTTCACATTCATTTAATTCAGAACCTGAAAGATACACACCCACACCCACACCCAGCCACTGAGTCCCAAATATCACACCATTGTTAGACTATCAGACAACTCATTCTATATACCAGCTTGGGGGTGAAGATTGCAGAGTCAAACTTTGACCTATTCAATTCTCAAATTTAAGCCTAGTAAACAGAATATCTTTGCATTTGGAGGAAACTTAGACATCTATCAAGTCCAGATTTCTATACAACATCTGAACTCCCTTGATAACATTACCAGTAAATGGTCATGCACCCTTTGTCTGAACACCTCAAAGGAGGAGTGAGATTTACCATGAAACTAATGAAGCAGGGCCTCTTACTTACAAAGGCCTCTTCCAAGCCCTGTGCTTAACTTTGTATCCATCATTTGTATTTCTTGTCTTAAAGAGGGCCCCTAAAATGTGTAAGCTTCGGGTCCCACAAAACCTGAGGTGGGGACAATAATATTCCAAGGGCAATCCACAGTACTACCTTACAGTGAAATAAAATCTGCCTCCCTACAAGTATGCCCAAAACGTCAGAAATGTATTTTTGGTAATGTAGTGATATTTCTGAGATTGGGTGTATTCACTGAGTGAGTCAAGTATTTAAGAGGATTATCTGAAAGTCCTACGTTTAGATTTAACATCAGTTGCTGTTTTCTTGCCCCAGTAGCTTTACCCAGGTCATCCCCTCTTCATGGAAGCTCTCACCTCTCTTGTCTGATTATCTTCTACTTTGCTTTCGGATCTCAACTCATATCTCCCCAAGAATGTCCTTCAAGAAGAAGGAGGAAGAGGAGATCAAATCCTCCTCTATATAATGGCATCACACCATGCTTCTTCATGGCACATATCACACTTTAATTTTACTCATGTTTACATGTTAATTTCTTTGATTACTCTCTAACTCCCCCACCCAACTGAAAGATGCATGAGACCTGGACATTACCTTCTTTTTCTCACCTCTACAACCCCAAGCTCTGCACAGAGCCTAGCACGACACGTATTTGCAAACTGAATCAATAATGCCCAACAAGGTTAAAAGGATTTGGTAAGAAAGGTCCTCTGCGTTTAGGTTCAACACAAATTCAATAAGAACTAAAAAGTTGTAAGGAATTACCTTTTAGCTCATTATAATGTACATTTTCTGACAATTATTTGCTGTCCAACAATGAAACAGGCTATCCTAAAAAGTAGAATATGTCCCTCAAAATTACATGTTTACTACTAAAGATATTGAAGAGGGAAATTCTATATAGGAAATTCTGTAAAGGTAGAGTTGGACTGAGATCAATTAGATCATTTAAGATTTATCTCAACTAGAAATCTTGTAAGTCTATGGTCACTGACATATAGCTTTTGTTAGTGGCATTTATGATGATCTGCATGAGTGTGGATGTGGTGCTGTGTTTAACAGTGAAAAAATTAAATAGAACTAAATAGTTTCTATTAGAAATTTATGTGCAATGTGGATAGAAACCAACACATAGGAGTAAGTATATGTAAGCAAATAAAAACATGACCACTGATAATAAGTAAATTCAAGAATGAATAGAGATTCTTTCCAAGATGGAGTAAAAGGGACTGAATTTACCTTCCTGCCTGAAACAACTAGAAAACAAAATATATGAAACAATGGTTCAAAAAATTGAAAAACAAGAAACACAGGACTGTGGTTTCTGAAAGGAGGAAACAGAGGAAGTGATTCATGGGATTGAACTTATTTCCTAGAAGCCATTTCCAGGCAGTGACACAGGATGGGGGAACCCACACAGAACCTGCAGTCTTGTTGAGAGAAGAGAGAGATCAGAGTTCAGAGAGGCCACAGTGGCTAGGATTTGTGGAACTGAGTGCCAGAGAGGAGGGAGCTGTGCAGAGAGAGATGGAGTCTCGGAAATTTAAAGGGAAATTTCACGTCTTTGGCTGAGTGCTAATCTGACATGCCTGAGAGGAAACCACCAGGGCTGGGACAGAACCATGAGAATGAGTAGGCAGGAAAGTTTTTGGAACTCATAACAGGGCTGGGAATAGTTCATGTTCATTTCAGCCAGAGTGGAAACACCTCTTAATGCAAAAGACGTCAGAGAGGGCAGCGGTTGGCAAACTGCAGCCCATGGGCCAAATTCAGCCTGCAGATTTGTTTTTGAACGTCTTGCAAACTGAGAATGATTTTTATACTTTTAAAGAATTGTAAAAATAAAGAAAAATATGCAACAGAGACTATATGTGGCTTGCAAAGCCTAAAATATTTACTGTATGGACTCTTACCAAAAATGTTTGCCAATCCCTGAAATATTGTTGAGAAAGTTATCAGCTCAATAGTGGAGATAAATTAGCCCTAAGCTAAAGGTTGCTTTGGACTCACCCTAACAAACTTAAAAGCAATCCTGAAAAGAATCCTACAAAGGATCCTAATTCCTAGTGACTTAGCTAGCAATGAACAAAATCGAACACTATTTAATGAAATACAAAAAAATCCAGTGCCCTCAAACATAAAACTCATGTCGGGCAGCCAATAAAAAATTGCCAGACTTGCAAAGACACAAGAAAATATTACCCTATGTTATTCATCTATTGCTATATAACAAACTACCCCGAAAACTTGGTGACTTCAAACAATAATAATTTATTGTTTATTATGGTTTCCGTGAGTCAGGAATTCTGACAGAGCACAGTGGGGAGTGCTTATTTCTGCCTCATGTTTGGGGCCTAACCTGGAAGACTTGAAGTTTGGAGGCTGGAATTTTCTGAAGGCTCATTCATCCACATATTTGGCAATTGGTGCTAACTGGTGTCCACCATTTAGGAGGAAATAGTTAACAGAGCAGGTAGGTCTGGTTGCTTATTCCTTGAATGTCTCTAGGAGGACCTGGAACTGTGACTGACCCTTGGCCACCACTGAGAATATGGTCCTTGGATGTCAGGGATTGATGATTTTGATGTGGAGCAATGGGCTATGCTCTACCAGCTTATCAGGTTGATTTGCACAAATATCAAGATTAATGATGTGCACCAGGTTTCATTGTTGGAGTCCTGGGTTTCAATTGCCATGGCTGGTTGCATAGCAAAATATGCTTATGTGAGCAGCACACCAAAAAATCCTTGGACCTGAATCCAACAGAATTCCCTGGGTAGAGATGTTTCACACATGTTCCTGTAGTTTACTGTTAAGAGAGAGAGCATATCCTATGTGGCCTCTGATGAAGGAGGACTCTGAAGCCTGTACTGGGCCTCTCTGGATTTCACTGGATTCTGCCCAGTGAAAATATCTTTCCTGCTGCTTTACTTTGTATCTTTCACCATAATAAACTTTAGCTGTGAATATAACCTTCTCTTGATTTGTGAGTCCTCTGGCTAATCACTGAACTTGGAGTAGTTTGGGGACCCTCAAAACACCATGAAAATACTAATCAAAAGAAAGCTAGATGTATAAGTTATTCATTGCTGTATAACAAATTACCCCAAATTTAGTAGTTTAAAACAACAGACATTTATTATTTCATGGTTTCTGTGAGTCAGGGATCTGGGGTGGCTTAGCTGGGTATTCTTGTTCAGAGTCTCTCACAGTCTAGGTATCCAGCTTGGAAGGGTTTGAAGGATCTGCATCCAGGCCCACTTACATAGTGGTTGACATGGGGCTTCAGAAGCTCCTCACCACCTGGCTTCTTTATAGGCCGCTTATGACAGGGCATCCCTCAGAGGAAGTGATCCAAGAAAAAGAGAGAGACGGAAGGCCTATGACAGAAGCCACAGTCTTTTATAAACTAATCTCAGAAGTGACATAGCTTCACTTTTGCCATATTTTATTGGTTACACAGACCAACTTTGGTACCATGTGAGAGAGGACTACACAAGAGTGTGTACACCAGGTGGAGACCATTGGAGACCATCTCAGAGGCTACTAGAATAGCTATATTAACGTCAGACAAGGTAGATTCTAGAAGAAGGAATATTATCAGGGATGGAGAGGGACATTTCACAACAGTAAAGGAGTTAACTGCTCAAGAAAATGAAAATCCTAAATTTGTATACTGAGCTACATGCCTAATTCTAAGACCCAAATAGAGATTTTCTCCATTTGTGTTTTTAACAGAACCTTTTCTGTAGGAGATATTTGGCATATTTCTAAGTCCACCTTGCTTCCTCATCATCCTCATTGTAGTTGTCCTCATCAACATAAAGGGAATCCAAAAACCAATATTTTTTTTTTATTTTAGGAAATAATTATGGAGATGCTGTAACAACTAAAAGTTCATTTGTAAATAGTTCTGCTTTACATAAAAGCACAGTGGGAAAAAGTCACCTAGGTGTTAAGAAAGAGTGTGGGGATTTCAAGAAATCAGAGTTCAGCAGGGCAAGCAGGAAATCATAACCACAAATGAGAAACAAGGCCAAGGCAGCAGAAGGTGACGTCAAGGTGATGTGTATTTTTAATGGGTGATAGGCCAGCAGAATATGACACTGATGATGTCTGGGAAGTGGGGAGAAGGCACTGGAAATTCTATCAACCAAGCCATGAGCATGTGAGGCTGGGACTATCTTGTTCACCACTGACATCTTCGTGCCTAGCAGAGCGCTGGGCACATAAGTAAATTAATATGAAATGTGTCTCTCTTTATGGAAAAAACCAGTCTGTAATGGGAGGGCCTGCCAAAATGGACAATAGCTTTAAAGATATCATTTTAATAAGGACTCCAGAATACAAACTTTTATGTTTTAAGACTAGTTTGTCTGGTCTGTTCCTAAATTCTAACGGCTTGTGATAAGAAGAAAAGAAGTATCTGGAAGAGAATTATATACAAGAGTGAAAATATGCAAATTTTGGATTTCCCCTGGCATTCGAGACTCTCCGTGATTTGTTGTTTCTACTTACTTTTCTAGATTTCTTGATCAGTTCTACCTTCTGTAAATCTGCCATTCCATTCAAATTGACCAAATACTGTGTTTTCTTGATTTAATTTTTACATTTGCCCCCACTTTTTAATATTTCTGAAATCAAGAAGTGTTTTACAATCAATGCATTTGGATTATGGCCTTCCTTTAAACATGTCCTATCATTTCTTCTTTCAGAGATTTGGCTAAAGGTATTTTTTCTTCCTCTTTTACATCAGTTGAAATCCAATCAAGCTTTTCAGACCCAATTTATATCCAAAATCTCCTAGAAAAACCTTCCTGATCAGCCCTTCCAAAAGTTAGTTTACTTTCTTCTGACCTACAGTGGTACTAAAATCTAAGTTTACATATTCTATACTACTTAATATTGTAGTTTTATATGTGTCCCTGTGTTGTTTCTCTTTCCAGGTTATAATAAGCATCCAGCGGGCAAAAACTATGTCTCATACAACCTTGCACTTTCTGTACCAACTAGCATATTTTCCTCATTTTGGTGATCGATAAATATTAACTCAGTGAATGAAGAAAAAGTTAATAACCATACACAATTATGCTTACAGAACACAACTTATTACAAAAGAATGGGAACAATAATAATAAGAGAAGGTGTCCATGGTACATGGTTAAATAGGAAAAAAATCAAGCTGCATAACAGGATATATAGAATGATTTTATTTTTTTCTAAATCAACAACCACAGATTTCTCCCTAATATATAGGATATCAATGTTTGCATATACATAGAAAGTTGTTTGGAAGAACACAGCCCTAGTGGTTAACATCAATTATCTCTGGAAAGTGGGATGGAGGTGATGAAATTATGGAAGTTAACAGCAGATTTTCCCTTTTTAAAGTTGTTTACTTCACACACACACACACACACACACTCCTATGTTATTTGGCTTTGGATTAAAAAAAATTCAACAAAGTATGTGAATTAGTTTTGCAGTGAAAAAGAAAGGACTGACTATCTTTTGGGGATGTAGCTTTATGGTGAAGGAGAAAGAGAAAGCCCAAAATTCAATACATAAAGGTTGTGAGTTATGAGATATGACAACCAAGAAATAAGATTAATTCAGAAAACTATAGAAGAAAACAAATAATTTTCTGAAGCCAGATGTAACAGAATTCTGGGGCCTTGTACATTGACTGATTTAAAACCTACTGTCACACAAAACAAAGTGGAAGGTTCAGGGCAGTGGACTAGAGAGGGGAAGTAAGTTACTTCAACAAAAAAGCCTCTTACAGCTTAACTGAAGCAAATTCCTATTCAAGAGACATCTCTCAAAGGTGTTTTTCCTTGTAAGAGTGGCCCCATCAGAGGCATATTGCAGGTGAGAAAATTGTGCATTGGTACCTAATCCCGTGACACCATTGATGTAAACTAAACAGACTAGATGAATGAGATATTTGTATCTCTACCATTAGTTACAAGTGTGAACTTTTTTATTTTTTATTTTATTTTATTTTATTATTATTTTTTTTTTGTGAGGAAGGTCAGCCCTGAGCTAACATCCATGCTAATCCTCCTCTTTTTGCTGAGGACGACCGGCTCTGAGCTAACATCTATTGCCAATCCTCCTCCTTTTTTTTCCCAAAGCCCCAGTAGATAGTTGTATGACATAGTTGCACATTCTTCTAGTTGCTGTATGTGGGACGTGGCCTCAGCATGGCCAGAGAAGTGGTGCGTCGGTGGGCACCTGGGATCTGAACCCCGGCCGCCAGTAGCGGAGCACGAGCACTTAACCACTAAGCCACGGCCGGCCCTATTTTAGTTTATTTTTAACTGCTAACCATGCACCAGGGACTGTGCTAACTGTCTTACGGGTTTTATTTTATTGGTGCCTCCTAACAACCCATGATATTACTCTCTTCATTTCCCAGATGGGGAAACTGAGGCTTAGATAAGTTAAGCAAGTAATGGAGTCAGGTTTGAACTCAGGAAGTCTGTGAATTGATGCCAAAGCCCTTACTCTTCGCCTCTCCACAAATGTGCCTGTCACAGAATCAACCCTATTATCGCTAGACATCCATTCTTCCTTCTTTCACTTTCCTGCCTCACTGTTGTGTGAAGGAATGTCCTACTTGCCCATATTTTGGCCAACATAACACAAGAATCACCTTACACATCTCAGATCAGTTCTTCTTCCCCTCGACTTCCTGTTTTTATTAGAAACATAAAGAATATTCTGCTGGAAGGCAGATGTTCCCAAATATTACTGTTTTCCTTTTCTAACTCGTTGTAGCTCCCCCACTCCTTAATTCACCTATTTTCTTTTTTGAACAGCGCATACTTTCAGCTTTATTCAGTGTAGAGAGAGAGACACGTGTCAGTCATTGCATCAAGCAGTACAGGCTCGCAATCTCTTATCCACCAATTTTGAAGTCCAAAGAGGTTTGATAAATGAAAGGCTTTTCAGAACTCATTCGGCATCATAGCCTGACCAGGCCTGAAGTCATTTGGCAACAACACCTGCCCTGAACTGCCTCAAGGCTATTTTTAATCTTCATTGATCACAGTCAGTGTGAACGTTCACACATTTCGCTGCTGAAATATCAGTTTGTTTTATTACAGGGTGCTGCCCAGACCTCAGTCAGGGTTTTATGTATGATATGCTATATTTACCTTTTTATCTATCCGAGATGGAAAAAGTCCCAACTTACAAAACACATCTGGACCCCAAGGTTTCAGTTAAGTGATTTCGGATGTGTATTTCCTTTCTGTTACCCCCTCCCCACTTTTTTTTTAAAGAGTTCAAATGAAGTGTTGAATATTTTCCCAAGTCTGATGCTTTGATTTGGTGGACATCTACGGCCAAGTTATACAAACACTTTGTGACTTTAGAAAATTCAAGTGTTAGAGTGGAGCCCTTTTTCAACTTCTGTTCATCAGAAGTCATGACACAGTCTCCCCTTGGCAGATTGTTTCATTGTGCATTGATTGTGAGCCACTAAAACATTTTCCCCCAAAGAATTGACTTTTTTCCCCCCATCAGACAGTGTCTAAATGTGGGAGACTGCTTTCTCAAGCCACTGGTTGGTTTTCTGATGGACTTTTTTGGAATATGGAAAGCAGTTTATAATTCCATGTGGATCAGATTAACCATAATGTGATTAAAATTAAGACGATCTAGATTAGCCTTAAATTTCTGACTGCTCTGGGTTTTTTCAATCTGAATTTTCTGGATACAATTACACAAACTCACAGGGTTCATTTTTCCCATTCATTTGTCATGATTTTCTGGTATTCTGGTGTGCTCTTCCAACCTGCAGAGCTAAACCATAGCATCTGAGCATCCATTAAATCTAGTACTTCAGAAATTTAAAGTTGTCAAAGAATTATCATTCATTCAGTGAAATTTTCCATGATCAGTGTCTGAGTCATGAAATTTCATTCTAAGAGCCAAGGAGAGATTCCCAAACGAAGGGAGAGGAAAAGCACTTCTGATGGTAAGTCACTTCCTTGCTTCTCGGTGGCAGATCAGTTGCTATGACAGTTGACTCGCTCAGAGAACATGTACCTAAGTGCTTAAAATAGCCTGAGAGTACTTTTCCCTAATGAATCAGATTCTGCAAGGAATTACTAAGTCATACAGTATTTACATGATATACTGTTTCAGCAATCAATGACTGGAGTTACACAGTAGGATTGAAAACGTTCTATTGCTTAGTGTTTTTAAATTTTAGCAGAGCAAAAAAGGAAATTCCTTAACATTTAACATATACTGGTATATGTGCCTGTTATTTTAAAAAGCATCTGTTTGGTTTAAGTTGAAGTAATTTTGATTTGAAGTCCACACTTTAAAAGCATTAATTAATCCTTATAACATCTGTGCGGCATAAACGAATGCAATTACGCCCATTTTACAGGGGACTGATTAAAGTAAAGATGTCAAGTATATTTCCACCTTAAAGTAAATTTTTCATTCAGAAATAAAACCAAAGACCTCAGACTCTTTGCTCCCTGAGTAACTGTGGTGTGATGTGACTGGTTTTCTCTATGCACCAAGTTATTCTTGATGATTCTCAGGATCTGCCTTTAGTCTTTTTTTTTTTTTTTTTTTTTGTGAGGAGATCAGCCCTGTGCTAACATCCGCCAATCCTCCTCTTTTTTTGCTGAGGAAGACGGCCCTGGGCTAACATCTGTGCCCATCTTCCTCCACTTTATATGGGACGCCGCCACAGCATGGCTTGCCAAGCAGTGCGTCGGTGCACGCCCGGGATCCGAACCAGCGAACCCCGGGCCGCCGCAGCGGAGCGCGCGCACTTAACCGCTTGCGCCACCGGGCCGGCCCCTGCCTTTAGTCTTTACAGATTTGTTGGGCAAGCAATGGGTTGGGTTGAGGACCTAAAAAATGTATGAGGCGGGCAATGGCTCCCTCAGAAACTGGGAGGGGGGACATCCCATCGGGGCCCTGTGGGTTAGCAATAGCTCTCCCAGTTGCCATCCCCGTTAACAAGCATCCAGGGCACCAGCTCCCTTGGCTGCCCTTTCCCAACCAGTCCAGGCTGCTCTCACTCCTGAATCCTTCTGCGGAGTTTCCCTCATCAGCCATTCTTGTGCACAGACTTCACTGTGCTGCCAAAAGCAATAAAGGGCCTGTCAGATTGATGTGCTTGGGGCTATGACCAAATGGGAACTGAAAGCCAGAGAATTTCATCTCCATGAGGTACCAGGGCTATTTCAGAAAGCAGAAGTGCCAGATCCATCCTTCAGTAGTGGTCCTCCAAGAGTAATTGGAGAGTGCAGAGAAAAACCCTTAAGAAAATCTGAAATAATATACTGTCATTGGGGAATTATGAAAAGAGAAAACTTGCTACGGACTTTTCTACTTCTCTCTCTTTTTAAACAGGTACACACCTTGTTTATGTGCTAAGCACATATTTCACAAAATGGGAGCTTCATTCAAGTTCTCTCATCCTATAACGTTTGTTTATCTATTACTCTGCTTCCCCTTAACCTTTTTCTCTCTCTTTTTCTGTAAATAGTGCTCTAAGGATACAGGAAATCCATTAACACTTACTATGCATTGAGCCAGCACGGTACTTACTAAGCTTGAGGAGAAGCCAGTGAATGCTACAGGCTTGGTCTGCCCCAGAGAGCTCACCTTCCAGGGCCCTGAGAGCCTGAGGAGCAAGGCCTTAATACACAAGTCACTTGTGTGGTGCTGCTTTGAAGGTTTAGCATTTGTTGGAAAAGAATAAGGATATGTTGGTCTACAGTCAATATTCCAGATCAAGTATCAAAATGAAATCCCGTAATAGGCTTTGGCATAACCCCAAGTTTGAATGATGGGGGATAAATGATCTTGGCGTTATACTGGAGTTTTTTGGGAAAAAAGTGCTATAAATGGTGACTCTAAGGCATTGTCTAAAATAATACTAAAACCATGAGTTGGAAATTAAAACATTTTAAAATTCATAAGAAGAAGATAGTTGTAGGGCCGGCCCCGTGGCTTGGTGGTTAAGTGAGCGCGCTCCACTGCTGGCGACCCGGGTTCGGATCCCGGGCTCGCACCGACGCACTGCTTCTCCGGCCATGCTGAGGCCGCGTCCCACATACAGCAACTAGAAGGATGTGCAGCTATGACACACAACTATCTACTGGGGCTTTGGGGGGAAAAAATAAATAAATAAAATCTTAAAAAAAAAAAAAAAAAAGAAGATAGTTGCTATTTCTTTGTATACTTTGAATGGAATTTAGCCAAAGGTATATGTTATTAATCATTTCAGTCAAAGTGATTGCACGAGTTGGTCACGTATGCAGTGATTATGTAAGGGTTACCAGGAGGGATGGCCTTTTGTCTGACTGTCTTCCAGGCCTAATTTTTGCTGGTAGTCCTCATCCTTTCCCCGACTTCCTGGGAGCTAGAGATCCTCTCACTTCTAAGTCAACCTATACTCACATCGTCTCTGAGAAGATGCCATAGCCTCTCCCTGTGAGCCCCTGCTTGACCAACTGTGCTATTAGGAGATACTTTCTTACTAGGTTTCTTTCGAAGATCTAGGCCCACGTTTTGTTCTCTGTTCAGAAGCTACTAATATGTACCTTTATGGCTCTACTATATAAAACAGCTTTGTCCCAAGACAGCCCACACTCTGCCAAAGAAAGATTCCCTAATTTAGGAAATCAGATCTACTAAACAAACTATCTGGCTCTGCTTTTAGTGCTCCTGTGGGCACAGGTTAAATGCTTTTGATAATATAGTTGTCAAGAAATTGGGTTTGGGACCTGGACTGAGAAACAGGTGTCAAGATTTATAGCTGTAGCCCTGTCCCTCCAGACCAAGATTAGCAGGGAGAAAAAGTTCTACATCTAATCAAGGGTCCACCTAAATGAGACTGAGAAAGATAAATAGATTTGGAGAACTGCCTGGACACTACTCTTGAGTAACCACATCACCCCTTTTAAATATTTATGACAGATAGATATAAATCTAAATGAATCTCAAGCTAGCAAGGGAAATATCATGTCAAGTTCACTGGAAAGTTCTCAAGCTGTGGACTGTCTGAGGAATGCTGGACCAGAGACGGAGAGCCATCGAAGGTCAGAGACAGCGAGCCATTGGAACAGGCCAGGCCAGCAGAGCCATTTGATCCATGCAGGGCAGTAAACAGTAAGGGGCTGCCCTCCTTCAGCATAAGCTCCCCATCTGTTTGACAGTGGCCAAACAGATTTGCATAAGCAGTTCCTGCCAGTGGAGGACCTCAGTACAAAAAGACTATTTTTGCCTATAATCTTGATTGATATATCTCAGTACCATTTCCTTCTGACTTCTTATTACTAATGTGTTTGCAAGTCTCCCTATCCTACTAGCTTCCACCTAGAAGTTATTGTCTTCTGAATAACCAATTTTCCAAATTTTAACCAATTATTCCAAATATTATTCCACATCAGAACTCGTTATTCTACCAAAAATTTCAATTTGTTTATGCCATTTCTTTTAACCTAGCACAATAAATAAGACCAGATTTGCATACATGGATATCTAGAACAATGACTCCCAGTAGGCAGAGCCCAACCCCTGCCTAATTCTGTGAGTTTCATCACCTTATGATCCAGAGGGCACAGAGGCCTAAACAAAAGCATCCACTGGTATCAGGTTTTGTGTATTCCTTTCCCATTTTTCTCCATGAACATATGTTAATACATACATGGCACTGTTATCTATAAAGTTAAAAACTGGAAGCAAACAAAGTGTTCAAAATTAGGGAAATTTTCATCTACATTGTTTTATAGCTGATTGCTGGAATATTTTGCAGCTGTGCCAGTGATCCTTAGAATATTATGTAGCAATGTGGGAAAAGAATTCAAATGTACATGTAAGTGTAAAGGTCAAGATACAAAATTATCTGTATACTTTGATACAACCTATGTAAAAAGAAATGCACATGACAGGAAGGACATATGCAAACCTGATTAATAGTTGATGTTTCAGGATAATATGATTATGGGTCATTTCCTTCTTATTTTTCAAAATTTTCATAATGTTGCTACATTGTTTTTACAGAAAATTAAGCATATTATACATACACACATGTGTGTGTGTATGTATACACACACACTTCCAACACAGTTTAAGACTTTGCTAGGCCTTGGATTTTAAGATTATCAGTTAGTATTAGAAGTAATAAAAGATCTTTTTTAAACTGGTTTAGCCTAATCAATTGGGATCTATCATTGGAAAGTTCAGAGGTTGGATCACCTTCAGGGTGAGCTGTTCCAGAGGTTCATGGGGTCTTCAGTGCTGGGGCTCCATTTCTCTTGACTTTGCCTTGCTGCTTGTATCAGCCTTTTTGTCACACTTCTTACTGTGTGGCAGAAAAATGGCTGCAGCAGCTCCAGATGAGAGAAAGAGCAAGGTCAACTCCTACCCCAACCATCAAACAACCATTTTTGCTTCACTCTGATTGGACCAACATGGACCAGTCGCTGAGACCAAGGGCCTGCTGCACTGGCTTAAGGTTAAGTCATGCCATCCGCACACCAGTCTGTGGTAGGCTGGTTACTGCTCACTAATGTTTGCTGCCCCTTCCCGTGGGAGGATTATACTTCCCCCCTCACTGACATCAGGTTTGGCCATAGCTTGCTCTGGCTGTTGAAATGCAAAATACCAATGTTCAATACCAAAATGGGACATAGTTGTTTAACACTACACTTGGCTGCACTGAAGCCATTTTGCTCCTTCTGTCACGCAGAAGTGGTCAGAGCCAGTGTGTGGTTCGCCATAGTCTTTCCCCCACACACCATTCCTGGCAATATTCCAGACAGAGGCTTCACTGTGAGCCTGGGTTCAAGAATGAAGAGGAAACTGAGTAGAGCCACAGCCAACCCACAGTGCACGTGTAGCGTGAGCTGCTGACATTTGTTTGTCACTGAGCATAACCTAGCCTGTCTTGACTAGGCGTGAGTCCCGGCTTAGCTTTTTCCTAGCTATGTGACCTCGGACAAGTTATTTCATTTCTCTGCACTTATCATCTTTATTGTAAAATAGACATGATAGGTAAAATTCCTGGCACATACTCAAAAATGACAACTATTATTATCTGTTAATGATAAGAATCCTAATTCTTACTCCCATGGAGCATTTTCTTCTAATTTATCTCAGGGATTATCAGGGGGGACAAAAAGTGCTGCTATCTGAAAGAGGAGATATATTGTATTGCTTTTTACTGAGGCAAAGTTACAGACCCAGGGTTTCAGTATACATCTTGATCATCTGTAGATAGAACAAGAAATTCTTCCTCAAGATATAAATGTTAGTTCCTTGGAATGCTCTTATTTTTTTAAGAAATAAAAAAAGATTAACCCAAACTTCATATGGGAAAAAAATGCTTTTTCACATTCAATACCAAAATGTAATATAGCTATTCAACAGCACAGTTGGCTTCGCTGAAGTAATTTTGTTCCTTCTCCCAGTTATCTATTATTGAAGATAGTCAAGCAATGGATATTGAAATAGATGACTTTTCTATTCCATTGTGAAAACTCTCGTGTTCCCTGCACCCCTCCCCACAAAGTGATGTATTCTTTTGTGTGTGTAGGAGAGAGAGGGAGAGAGATTATAGTCAGAGGAATGCAATTTAAAAGTAAAATTTCCACTTTCTTTTTAAATTGAGATTATAATTGTATCTAGACTTGAATCTAAGTTGACTTGATTTTGTAATCAATAATTGTTTTACATTATGGAACACATTTTCTACCTTAGACATTCATCACTGACATCTGATATCCAGTATGTTTTTTCAGATATTGTAGGTTTTATCTTGCTTAGTTTTCTGGTATCTAGTAATTACGATATGAGGCAATTATTTGTCCCTTTAGATAAAAAATGTGCTCTGAAAAATGTAGTGTAAACTAAATCATGGTTTAAACGCATTAGAGCAGTACTTCCCACACACTGCTATGCAACAGAACTACCTAAAACTTTACACACACACACACACACACACACACACACACACACACTCTCTTCTGGGTCCTACCCTAGGACTAGTGAATTACCATCTCTGAAAGTGGGGCTCAAAATTGTTTATTTAAAGAGCTTCTCAGACCCCCAAATCTTGGTTTCTAAACATCATTCCCCACTAAAAGAAACAAAGGATCCTTGATGAAATAGCTGATTCTAGGGCTGGGGTGGGGAAAATATAAGATGATCTTAGAACATTTTCTGGTGCTGGAAAGTAGAAAATTTCTCAAAGAATGATGGGAAGCGTGTCATTCCCTGCTTGAACACAGAAGCCTGCTCGATGGGGCTCTTGCTGGTCACATCTGGGAACACTCGGACATGAAAATAAAGTAAAAATAATACTAGATTATGAGCCATTGAATAAAATAAGTCTATATGGATATAAAGAAAGGAGGAAGGAAGGAAGGAGAGAAAAACTCTTACAATAGACTGCCAAATAACAAATGTAGAAGGAATAATGGAATTTAAAAATCACCAGTTGAGCAAGAATCATGAATATCTATGCTAAAAGCAATGGGTGAGAGTTTGTGAGGAATAGAATATTTACTCTTCTCAAAGTCTCTCTCCATAAATTACTTCTTAATGACAAAGGTAAAATAGTAACTTTACAGTGAAAAAGCCTGGCAGGCCCCCCCTGTACTAGCTTGAATGGTGGCCCCCCAAAAATACATCCATGTCCTAACTCGCAGGATCTGTGAACATAACTGTATTTGGAAAAATGGTCTCTGAAGATATAACTAGGTTAAAAATCTGAAGATGAAATCATCCTGGATCACTCAGATCCTAATGACAAGTGCCCTTATAAGAGACAGAAGAGGAGACGGCAGGGACAGAGAGAAAGAAGAGAAGGCCATGTGAAGATAGAGGCAGAGACTGGCATGAAGCAGCTACGAGAAACGCCGACAGCCACCAGAAGCAGGAAAATGCAGGAAAGGATTATACCCCAGACCCTCCAGAGGGTGTACGGCCCTGATAGCTACTTGATTTTGGACTCTGGCCTCCACATTGTGAGAGAAAGCTTTTCTGTTGTTTTAAGCCACCCAGTTTGTGGTAATTTATGGTAGCCCTAGGAAACTAATGCACCACCGTAACCAAATGACAAAGGGATTAACTTACTTCCTGTGGTTCCTGATGAGGTGCACCGAGAAGCTCACAGCATTGCTCACGAAATGTTCCTGCCAAAACTGCACAACCTGAATCTAATCATGAGGAGATTTCGGACACATCCAAACTAAGAGCCACTCTGCAAAAAAGTAGGCTGTACTCTTGAAAAATATTGAGGTTATAAAAACCAATGAAAGGTTGAGGAACTGCTCTAGAGATGAAAGAAATATGGAGACAAAATACAGTGTGTGTCCTTCACCGGAGCCTGGACTGTGAAAAATAGTCACTTCTGGGGATAATTGGCAAAACTTGAATAGGGACTGTGGGTTGAATAATAATATTGTATTAATCTTAAAATTTCTGTTTTTGTTACTCACACTGTGATTATGGAAGAGAATATCCTTATACTTAGGAAACACACGCTGAATGTTAGGGGGTGAGGTGGTATCCTGTCTGCAATTTATTCCCAATTGATCCAGAAAAAGTATCTATGCATATATGTAGAAAAAGAATGAAACAGTACATCTGGCACATATTAACAAATGGTACATGAAATTATTTCAAAATAAGATGTTAAAAAAAAAGCCTACTAGATTATTATAATTTGTAACCCAGTAGGAAAATCACTGCCTTGAAATTCACTCGTTAGGGGGCTGGCCCATGTCGTAGTGGTTAAGTTCGCATGCTCCGCTTCAGTGGCCCGGGGTTCGCAGGTTCAGATCCCAGGCAAGGATCTACGCACCACTTGTCAAGCCATGCTGTGGCAGGCATCCCACATGTAAAATAGAGGAAGATGGGCACATATGTTAGCTCAGGGCCAATCTTCCTCACACACACACACTCGTTAGGGCAGCAGTTCTCATCTGGGTGATTTTGCCCCCAGAAAACATATAGAAATGTCTGAAGATATTTTTGATTGTGAATGACTGTAGAAGGTTCAGGGAGGGAGTGGGGTCTGGAGAAGTACTACTGGCATCTAGTGTGTATAGAGGCCAGGGATGCTGCTGAAATGGTAATATGCACGGGACAGCCACCCACAACAAGGAATTATCTAGCCCAAAATGTCAATAGTGCCACTGTTAAGAAACCTTGCTTTAAGAGAATTATACACCTTAACTAATATAACCAGATTCTAAATACTAATGGTACATAGCACCAAATTTGTATAGGTTTAGAATACTCACTAGAGCAAAATTTTATATCAACCAAAGATTCTCATTTTACAGGTAAAAATACATTTGCATTTCAAGACTTGGAAATCACGTACAGAAATGCATACAATCACTTGTCACTCCATACATCAGACAGGAGTGGTGGAGGAGTGGAGAAGCATGGAAGTTCAGCGTGTTCATTTTAAATCAACCAAGTGGCTTTCATAATATTGGGCAATAAGTCCGCTGAAAATGTGATTTCAAGGCATCGTAACAGCTCAGTGGAAGAGGTAAATAGACTTTTCTCAAACTTATGACTATACCCATAAAGCAGTATGAATATGTTACATTTACTGATTACCTGGGGTAATCCATATCACTTCTTCCTAAATCTAATGAGATTTCCAGTTTCTTTATTTTTAAATAAAGCTACACAAACATCACCATAACTGAGTGATGAATTCCACAGTATTAGTCAGATTTTCACATAACAAACAACTTGCAAACCTCCGTGACTCTCAACAGCAAACACTCATTTCTTGCTCGTGGGTCTGTGCACTGGCTGAGCTGACTCTGCTTCAAGTTCAGGTCTGTTCTGCACGTCTCTCACTCTGGATCCAGCGGTTACTTGGACAAATGGCTGCTACCTCATGGCAGATCACAGACACTCAAGAACCCAGGCCAAGCTCTGCAAGCACATTTAAAGCCTCACTCACTTTACATCTGCTAATATTCCATTGGCCAAAGCATGTCACGGCCAAGCCTGAAGACGCTGGGGCAGGGCTGTCTACTGTGTGCTGTACTGGGAGACGTTGCAACATCACATGTGCAAGGTTATTGGGTATATAATCCTATTGCACAAGCAGCAGAGAAGAATTGAGAACAGTAATGCAATCTACCATACTACTAAAGGCATTCGACAACAGCAGATATTTTAAAAGAAACTTCTGATGCTCCATTATATTAACCCAGGGGCTGGCGAACTTTTTCTGTGAAGAACCAAAATAGTAAATATTTTGAGCTTTGCGGGCCGTACCGTCTTTGTTATAACTGATGCTGTGGTGTGAGAGCAGCTGTAGACAGTATGGAAACAAATGAGTGTGTCTGTGCTCCAATAAAACTTTGTATACGGACGCTGAAATCTGAATTTCACATCATTTTCACGTGTCACAAAATGTTACTCTTCTCTTGATTTTTTTCAATCATTTAAAAATGTAAAAACTACTCTTAGCTCATGGGCTGTATAGAAACAGGTAGTTGGTCAAATTTGACCAAAGACAGTAGTTCGATGACCCCTGTATTAGCACCTCAACGAGCCAAGTTCTTAGCATTTATTGATGATAGAAGATTGTACAATACAAAGAAAAAGCGATACCCAAGGAGTTTACAATATAGTTGAAGATGAAGATACATACGTGTAAAACCTATTTAGGAATCTTTGAAAAAGAGTGTATATCGTAGCACAAGTCCAAAACGATGAATGATAGGAGGCATGGTGCCAGGGAGAAGTTATTCAGGTATAGTAAGTGGGACAGAATTCCTTGAAAAGGTAAATTTTGTAGATGAGAACATGGATTCACTGTCCCTTCTTTCTTCATACAGAAAGAAAAAAAAACTTTTAGTAAGGGGTTCCAGTCTACAGTCTATTTTATTTTATGAATTTTTCCTTTCATATAACATTTAAACAAAACTAGTATTCTTAAAATTGTTAGCATTGCAAAAGTAATTCATATAATATAAAAATGTTGAAAATAGAAATTGAAAGTCAGCCTATAGTCCCACCGCCCAGAGGTATCCTCTGTTAACAGCATGGTATGTAATTCTAGAGGTTTTTTCCTATACGTACACATGTGTTTTATTGTTGTTTATTAAAATATTTAATTATACCTAGTGTTTAGCAATTTGCTTTTTTTTTCACTTAGCAGTATACCCTGAACATCTTCCCATGTCAATAAGAATAGTTTTATCTCATTTTATCTATTTCATAGTATTCTTTAGCATGGGAATGCCATCATTTATTAAGTCTGTTATTGATGTGCATTTAGATTGTTTCCAATTTTCCCCTATTATATGTAATGTTGTGATAAACATCCTTTAACTAAATCTTTATCTAAATTAACCATTTATTTTTAAGGAAAAATATCTAAAAGTGGAAGTTCTAGGTCAAAGCATAACAAACAATTTTTTCAAAAGGTTTTTCTTCTATTTTCTGGTATTGAAATCAAGGCCGTCTTGATATCTAAATAGCCAGGTGTACTCTTATTGATTTGCGAATGAAATAAAAACCCAAAACACTCAAATCAGAACATATCTAAATGTTGTTAAAAATTAGGCAGTAATTTTTATAAGATATACAAATATACAGCTAGTAAATTGTTGGGTCTAAGAATTTTAACTGCAATCTACTAACTTGATTTCCTTTTCTCAATAAATCATTAAGAACAGTGGTTCTCAACAGGGCTAGGTGGGTGTTATGGTTATCTATTGCTGTGTAACAAATCACCCCAAATCTTAGTGGCTTAAAACAACAGTTTGTTATTATCACTCATGGTTCTGTGGGCCACCTGGGCTCAGGTGTGCAGTTCTCTCAGGGGGTCTCTCCTGCAGCTGCAGTCAGATGTTGGCTGGGGTTGAATCGTCTGATGGTTCAGCTGGGCTGAGCGTCAAGGATGGCTCCCTCACAGGGCTGGCGATTGGTACAAGTTGTTGGCTATGAGCTCAGCTGAATGTGCCAACCTGAGAGGCCACACATCACTATGCTCAGAGATGCAGTGTCATGAGAGGGCGTGTCCCAAGAGTCCCAGAGAGAAGCTGCAAGACTTCTCCTGACCTAACCTTGGAAGTCCCCAAATATTTCTTCTTCTGCATTCTTTTGTTTCAGCAAATCACTTCCCAGCAGCAAGGGGAGAAGAATTAGGCTCCACCTCCTGGTGGGAGAGCAGCAAGTCACATTGCAGAAGAGTCTGTGGGAGGGAAGCCATTATTGTGGCCATCTTTGGAAGATGCAGTCTGCCCCAGTGGGGAGTTGGCAGGAACCCTCTGAAATTGTGACTAATTTTTCACATATTTACATCTTTCTCTGAAGAGAATCCTGAATATTCATAAGATCCTCAAAGGAATCTATGACAAAGAAAAAGGAGTAGAAACAATCATTGATCTAGGTAGATTATGGTCTTTTTTTTTTTTTTTTTTTTTTTTAAGATTTTATTTATTCATTTTTTTCCCCCCAAAGCCCCAGTAGATAGTTGCATGTCATAGGTTCACATCCTTCTAGTTGCAAGATTATGGTCTATTACATAAGTTTACTTTATACCCTAATATTCCTTTTAAGGATATTTAATCTCTGCTACTAACTTGTAATTGTTCAGCATCTAATTATGGTTCACTAAGAAACTTATCCAATTAAAATTTTTAAAAAGAAGTCAGAATAATTCTGACAGTGTGAGTATAAGTTAAATGAAACTGGATAGATACACACACATACTCATGTACATGTATATAAATATGTTCTGAATTTTAAACAAGGGGCCTGATTAAATGGGGTTTGTATTTTGGACGACTGTTCCCATTAGAGCTACCTATATGTGATACCTCGAGAGAGAGCTCTAATCGACTATTCATATTCTACACACAATTAGGGGGAAATTTCTTTTTAGACCCCTGCAGCACAGTCCTGCACCGCGTGCAATGATTGCCATCACAGACAGAGCACAAGATTTGATTACTTGTATCTCAGCAAATGTAACTATAACTGTTATTATTGGTCACAAAATTATCTGGTTTTTATTACAGCACTTGACTCTGTGCCCCCCCAGAATCCATGACTGCCTCAGACCAGCTCCATTCTGAGTAAGAACTATTTCTGTCTGTTTATGCCCCTCTACTTGTTAGTAGTTTCGTGAACTTATCCCCTCTGGATTTCAATGGAGGTGGGAAGGGGAGGGCAGAGAACTGGGTAAGGGGTGCAGGAATCACCAGCCAGCTCCTTTCTTCACAAGAAGTTAGCAGAAGCACTACGTCAGTCAACAAGACAACCACAGTCCTTTGGGAAAATATGTATGCAAATTCAAGATATAGAGTGAACTAACAGGGGAATTTTGTTGGGGCCGTTTTGAGGTTGTGATGTCTCTCAAGTCTCTTTTTGTCTGGCATGTTCATCTCCCCCATTACCTGTTTCTCAGACAGTAACTTCTTAAAGAGACTGCATCAGTTGTCCCATGACAATCTGGATTTTGCTGATTTTCTCAACCTGTTTCCATCTTCTATGTCTCTGTAACCCAGAAGTTAGATACAAAGGCTTGATTAGACTCAGAGCTAACTTTTTTGGCACAGACACTTCACAGGTGGTCCTATGTACTTCATATTACATCACACCAGGATGTACAAAATCTCTGTTTGCCCTGCTTTTAACGATGCTGATTGAGCAGTAGATCCAGGTGGTGACTACCTGATTCCTAGTTGTAAAGTTGTAGTGTGACCTTTTGGCTCCCTTGGAATATACAGTTTCCTCATTAATATTTTGCTTCTTTTTTTTTTTATAATTTTATTTATTTATTTATTTTTCCCCCCAAAGCCCCAGTAGATGTTGTATGTCATAGCTGCACATCCTTCTAGTTGCTGTATGTGGGACGTGGCCTCAGCATGGCCAGAGAAGCAGTAATATTTTGCTTCTTAATTATAGCATCAATCGATATTTATTGCCTGAATCAATTATTTCATTAGATGTTCCAAAAATGGTGATTTTTCTATCATTCCTTCTACATTTACTAGGTACAATATTTCTGTAAGGAAAGTTTTCCTTCATCAACTAGAGCTATTTTGTAACTTGCAAATACAGTTTTTGCGGGAAAGACAGATCAAGACTAATTCTCTCCCTTTAATTGCTAATTTTCAGAATATGGAGTTGATAGACTTCCTCCAATAGCGACACATGAGTTGTGTTAGTTGCTTTGCCTTTCTCTTTTGAGTATCATTATAAATTCAGGGATATTTATTTAATTAGTGTGTTTCAATCAATTGCTGTCATTTTTCTCTTTGATGGTAAAATTAGCCACCTTTGGCCCGTGGACAGCTTCCTTGTTTTCCTGCATAACAAGGTGATCTAGTCTCGGGGTGTCATTTGCTGCTGCACAGCCGGAACCAGTGATCTCTCCAAGAAACGCCGGTTCCGTTTAGCAGGGAAGTGTTCCGAGACTATAGTTTGGGTGCTAACATTCTCATTGTTACTGGGTTGTCATTGCTACTGGGTCTTTTCAGTGGACAGAGCTAGGGTATTTTAACATTTTGAATTTTTAAAACATTTAAAATTTTTAAGGGGCCAGCCCCGTGGCTTAGCGGTTAAGTGCGGGAGCTCTGCTACTGGCGGCCCTGGTTCGGATTCCAGGCGCGCACCTACGCACCACTTGTCCGGCCATGCTGAGGCCGCGTCCCACATACAGCAACTAGAAGGATGTGTAACTATGACATACAAATATCCACTGGGGCTTTGGGGAGTAAAATGGAAAAAAAAAAAAGGAGGAGGGTTGGCAATAGATGTTAGCTCAGGGCCAGTCTTCCTCAGCAAAAAAAAAGAGGAGGATTGACATGGATGTTAGCTCAGGGCTGATCTTCCTTGCAAAAAAAAAAAAATTTTAAGCATTTAAAAACATGAATTTATATTCATATCTCAAATTCAAATATATTTGAATATTTGATATATCAAATTAAAATTTCCAAATAGTTCAAATTCAAATTTAATCAAAAGTAATCTAAATTTATTTTTAATTTCACACTTGTATCTCCTTTCTCCTACAGTGAAAATTATGGTTCTTAACATTACCACTAACATAACAGTAACATAATTACTTATTTATAAGTATAGCGTATGTAATAATTTCAAAATAATATAGTTTAATAGAATATATCAATATTACTACTAACAAGACCACTGAAGGTGAAGATTTCTTTGTAGTTTTGTTAGACTATATTCCACTAATGATGTGTAATAAAACACCCAATGGACCTAAGTATAGGTAAAAGCTTTTCTCTTGAGGAAGAGGAAAGATCTGGCTAGGACAATGGTCAGAATGGCTTCAGTTACCTTCCCCTGAGCCCTAAGAAGAGAGGAGGGAACGGCCCAAGGTGAGTGGAGGGTGGAGATGCTTTAGCCTGTTGATGCAACCTAGCTGGAGATGCTCTGAGTCCCGCCCTCCAGGGCTCTTGGGTGATGGTGGCAGCGGAGGAGATATGCCCTGAGCAGCACTGAACAAGACAGATGAAACAGGAGACGTGTGTTGATCTGTGCAGCGACTGCAGCGATGAGATCGCCAGACACCTTACCACAGCGGTGGAAATGTTCTGTAGCAGTTGGATACTTTACAAGAATAAATTGTATAAATGAAAAGTATATCCTCCCCTCTCAGCCCCTAGATCATCTAAAACATTGCATTGGACAGCATGTGACACCAGCCTGATATTTCTCGGTGCGTCACAGGGCTTTTTGCTCTTATTTATGTTGTTGTTATCATGTTGGCATTTTAAGTGCCTTTTCGCCATACATGTGAGAAAAGATCCCATTTCTTTGGGCTGTTTTTCAACCAGTGATTCAGAAGCACTGATAGGCTTGCTCTTTTAATTTCAAGCTGTACTCACATTTCTGCTGGGAGGCGACAACAAGGAGAAAACAGGTGAGGTTGGCAGCCCTCGGGGAGGCAGCAGGTGGGCGGAGAGTGATCAGGGAAAAGGAGGAAGGGCTTTGGTTCTTTAGGTAAACCAAATCTGTTTTCTCCCCTTTTGGGACACCACAAACTAACAGTCTCACTTTCTTCCCTTCTCTCCTTTTCCTCTTCTGTTTTGTCCAGACCCCTCTTTTCCAGCACAAGGAGGTGAAGTGACTTGCTCCATCCGAGTCTCTCTCTCTCCTCCACTTAACTGGGGGGAGGAGGGGCCCAGGACTCCTGCTCCTGTCGCCTCACACCGTCTGCTGCCTGTTGTCATCTTGGAAACCCGCTTCGTTCAATCCATCAACAGGAATTTCTGGGAGCAGTCTGGCCACTTTGTTTGTTACTCTTCTAGCTCTTTCCTTAACACTTTATATTTGCAAAATATTTGCTTAAAGCAATAGTGTCGATCATTAAGGTTCTTAAGTAGTCCACAGTGAGTTTGCTAGCAATACCAGGCCCTCTTCCCTGTATTTAAATTCTGATCTAATAAGATCAGATCGAATAGTAGGGCCCTAGTGTTACTGATGAAGGAAGTCAGAGGTTTGCCCTTCAAGGAAAAAATGGCTTACACGAATGGGGAGTGAAGGAAATAAAGGATAGCCCTCAATCTTGCCTGCACCCTCCCTCCGTTGGGGAAGCCTCAGTGCAACGTAGGGAATTTGCCTGTGCCTCCTACAACAGAATACTACTCAGCAATATAAGGAACTAACTCCTGACACATAGAACAGGGGTGACTCTCAAAAGCACTCTCTTGAGTGAAAGAAGTCAGAGAGGAGAGCGCATCCGATAGAAACCGGATCTGTGGTTATTTTCGGGAGGGAGGGGCATTGGTTGGGAAGGGATTTGAGGGTACTTTCTTGGTGATGAAAATGTCTATGTCTTGACTGACAAGGGTGTGCATTACAGGAGTAGATGCCTTTGTTAAAATCTATCTAATTGTACCTTTATGATCTGTGCTTTTCATTGTAGACAAATCATATCTTAAATGTTTTAACTTGAGTATACCTATTTTGGGTAACAATAAAATTATTTTTACCAATTTTTTAACCAATTTATATCCTTTAAAAGAATGCAAAAGACAAAAAAAAAAAACTGTCAAGGTAGGAAATGATCTAACACGGGACTGCAAACATGGTGTGCACTCAATAAAAATGTGTTGACCACTAACAGCCACGCAAGAGTAGTTCATTGCAAGAGTTTGTTTACAGATGCCTCCTTTCAGCCCAGCAACATAGTCAAATTCAGCACTGTATACAAGATTAAAATTTCCCAACCCTATAAAAATATTTTTAGCAGTCCTCCATCCCATCAATCTAGTTATTCAGCCTTTTCGTGGGAGTACAATAAATAAAATCAATATCTTTTATTACTTCACCACCAGAAACTGCTACTACACTCAAATTCAAAGGCATAAGGCTGTCTGCAAGGCTGATCCAAACTTCAGGGAGTATTTTGTGAGGAAAGTGGACTATTATAATTTTGTGTGAATAAGGAAAGCTGTCCTTAAATCCTAAGAAGGATTTTGTAGGTTGAAAAAGTACATATAAGGGGTATCAATCCCCTATGTATGAGCTCTAGCTGCATAAATATGGATGGAAAAGTCAGCTATTTTTTCAAAGAAATAAAATTTCCTGAAAATATATACTGCATAATTTTTATATTTATTTCTATAATAGAAAGTATGCACTGACGTGTCTCAGGCAAATTGGACAAATCCCTCAGTAGTACTTCTCTTTCTTAATTGTGCTGTGTTTCTAGTGGTGACTGGCCTCATAACGTGTATTGAGTCTCTTCCTTTACATTTTCACTCACTTTGAGAAGTATGACCAAAAAAACCCAACTAATCAAACAAGCAAAACCGCAAATCAAACTAAAACCTCAGGTTAAGAGATACCTTCCTCTTAAATTCTGCATCCACAATGCTCAAGATAAGAGTTTGAAAACATCCTTTATCAATAGGAACTCCCCACATATTCTCAATTGCTTTGTCTCTACAGAATTCACATATAGAGAAGAAATAAAGAATAAAACATTATAGGACAGCTATTACTGGAGAAATATGATTTTCTTTTTCAATTTCTAGAGGATAAAATTTTTAAAGAGAAAAAGTAGAAATGATGAAAAAAGGTAAGGACAATTCAAAAACCGGGGAAAGTTTTAAATCCCTCAACCACATAAAAAATTTTTTTCATTTTGTAATAAAAGAATTAGAGCTTTAACAATTCAAACTCTATTTATTCCAGTGATCTCAAAGTGTGGTCCCCAGTCTGGCAGCACCAGCAGTACCTGGGAGTTTGTTCAAAACGCACGTTCTTGGGCCCTATCCAGGCCTGTGGGGGTGAGGCTCAGCCATCTGTGTTTTAACAAGTCCTCCAGGTGATTCTGACGAAGAATAAAGTCTAAGAACCACTGATTTATTCCAAAAACATTTATTGAGTGCTTCATGTGTGCCAGGCTCTGAGACAGGCACTGAAAAAAATAAAATATTAACAAATATAAAAATAAAAAATTAACATGATCCATAGTTTAATCACAAAGAAAAAGAAGATTAGCTGGTAGAATCATTTTTTAAAGACAGGAAAATAGGAGATTCCCCTGGCCACAGCTGGATCAGATGAGACTGCCAAGGACACTGAGGAATGCTATGGAGGGCAAGGGGCAAGGGTCCTCAGACAGAATCACCCAGAAGGATTTTTCAAAACCACAGGCCTTAGCCCTCCCCAGACCTCTGGATTCACAATTCTGGAGTGGAGCTCGGGAAAGCTGTACTTTTAAAAGCTCCCCCCAGTAATTTTGATGTTTCCCTGGAGTTAATAATGATGCTGCTGTAGGGCTGTCTCAGGTTCCGTGCTGGTCACCACCTCCTGCTCCTCGGCTCCTCCGGGTGTGGTCCTGGGTGAACTCCACTGAGCCCTCTCCAGTAACACTGCTGGTGAAGGGAGAATGTGAGCTGGCACGTACAATGCAGGTTCCCAGGCTGAACCACAGACCCACTGAATCAGAATCTTTGGGGACAGGGCTCAGCAATATATTTTTGGTAACCCCCGAGTGATGTTTAAGCACACTGCAATTTGAAATGTACTGCCTTTTGGATCAACTCAAGCAGCTACTTTTCAACTTTCCACTACAGTCTAGTCTCCAAGGGTCTCCCGTAGAAAATGTTCCCTGTCTTCTTTTGTGTCTTGATATGTGTGGTGGCTAAGTAACGGCCCCCCAAAGATGTCACATCCTCATCCCCAAAATCTTTGAATCTTACCTGGCATAAACGATTTTACAGATATGATTAAGTTAAGGATCTTGAGATGGGTGATTATCCTGGATTATCTGGGTGAGCTCAGTATATTTACAGAGATCCTTATAAGAGGGAGGCTCATGGATCGGAAAAGAGAAGATGTGACAATGGAAAGAGAGGATCAGAGTCAGAGCTTTGAAAGGTGCTACACTACCGGCTTTGAAGATGGAAGAAGGGGCCACAAGCCAAGGCATGCAGGTGGTCTCTAGAAGCTGAAAAAGGCAAGGAAACAGATTCTTCTCCGGAGGCTCCTGAAGGAATGTGGCCACTGCCCGGGAGGCCAAAATAACAGTGAAGAAAGGGAGCCAGTAAATGTTAGGGAGAAGGAACAGTAACACTGACTGGGAGATGCCCGACCCTCTGGCTGTCCCTGGGCCAGAGGGTCCCCTCTCCAGCAAATGCTTCTCCTGTATCTGGCCTAAAGGAATAAGAATATGATGCTACCACATATTGTCCAGTCAAAAGATATGACATTTCAAGGGGCCGGCCCGGTGGCGCAAGCGGTTGGGTGCCCGCGCTCCGCTGCGGCGGCCCGGGGTTCGCTGGTTCGGATCCCGGGCGCGCACCGACACACTGCTTTGGCAAGCCATGCTGTGGCGGCGTCCCATATAAAGTGGAGGAGGATGGGCACGGATGTTAGCCCAGGGCCGTCTTCCTCGGCAAAAAAAGAGGAGGATTGGCGGATGTTAGCACAGGGCTGATCTCCTCACAAAAAAAAAAAAAAAGATACGACATTTCTATTAGGTATTTAAGCTAGGGGAAAATGGTAACCTGTTGAAAAGGTTATTACAGTTCTAAATACTGTCGGTTTAAAAATTTATAATAGTTTCGTATTAAATTGCAAGATAAGCCCTTAATTTTCTCTTTTACAGAAAGACTCAAAGAAATGATAGTTTCTTACGTTAAATAAAAGTTCAGTGCTTTATTTCTCAAATAGCCCCAGAATTTTCTACTTTTCAGGCAGTTAACGTCCTGTGCTTCATATCCAAGTATTTCTCTCTTCCTCAAATACAAACACGCTATTTTTATTGTCATGAATATTTATTGGTTCCAAACTATGTCTAATCACTCATTTGTCAGTCACCTCTCAATACAGGTTTTATTGCTTTAAATTCATAGTTTTCTGTCGAGACCTACATGACCTGGAACTTCAAATACCTGCCAATATACTATTTTTGCTCCTTTTTGAAATAAACTGCAAGGCACTTCTTCTTTCTAACACATAGCTTATCCCCTGTTGCTTAATGTCAGAGGAACTCTGACAAAGATTGCCTTTTAAGGGGATGATTTTTTTCCATCGTCTGCCCCCAATCACAGCTCTAATCTATTCAGAAAACTCTGATACATCATCTGATATATTTACTCATTTTTTATCCTAGATTTGATTGATATATGTACAGAAAGATACTTTACTTTGGATTTTAGCAAGCATCTATCAACAAATATCTTAAATCCCTTGAGCAAATATGTTTGTAACATACTGTAAGAAAGAGCTATTCAAGTCACATTTATTTCTACTGGGCTATTTGATGGAAAAATTCCTTAAATATTTACTTTCTTATATAAAAGAAATTTACAAATTCTTTCCACTTTTACTTCCCAGTAGGAATCTAGCCTCTAAACATTTTTTTCCATTTTCTTTAGGTAATTATGAGGGATAAGACCTGAAAGAGTGACCTTCACTCCAAACCACATCTGACTGTTTTAGCTCATTTTGTTAAAAGATCCTATATGTTGTATCACAGAGTTGAATCTCCTCCAGAACACAGACCAGATTTTACTTATGGTATTACCTATTAGTTAAAATCAGCCCATAGGAAAAATTAAATGAAGGTGAATTATAAGATTTACTTCATCAATGTCAAAGAAATTAAAATAAGACAATGTATGTCAAATGGGTGATTTAACATCAAATGAGTTACACACATGCACATAAATTTAATTATTTTCAAACTGGAGGGGAGGATCCCTGAATTTAGTCAAATTAATGTACTCATACAAACATATCAAATAAAGCCATGAAATTTTAATCTGATTTTTATTTTACTTTAACATAAGCGCTTATTTCCAAAGTGTGTATGTCTTTGTTGCTATTTTTCTGAAAAATATATGGTGGCTGAAAAGAATGCACATATTTCAGGAAAAGTAAAAGTTTATAACCTCTAGCCTTACACCCCCATGTTTTGTAAATGTAAATGGGTCCATACCATAACCACCATCCTTTAACTGCATTTCTGTTGTTGTTGGATAGTTTTCTACATAAACGCATTAAGATTTCCATGGCAAAACCACACTAGAGGCCGGCCCCATGGCTTAGCGGTTAAGTGCTCGTGCTCTGCCGCTGGCGGCCCCGGTTCGGGTCCCGGACGCGGCACCGACGCGTCGATTCTCCGGCCATGCTGAGGCCGCCTCCCACATACAGCAACTAGAAGGATGTGCAACTATGACATACAACTATCTACTGGGGATTTGGGGGGAAAAAAGGAGGAGGATTGGCAATAGATGTTAGCTCACAGCCGGTCTTCCTCAGCAAAAAGAGGAGGGTTAGCATGGATGTTAGCTCAGGGCTGATCTTCCTCACACACACACACACAAAATAAATAAATAAATAAAAATTTTAAAAAAAGAGGGCTACTAAAAAAAAAAACCACACTAGAGTGGCTATTTCAATGTTTGGATATATCCTGATATATTCAACCAATACCCTATTGACAGACATTTAAGTTATTTCAATTATTCAATATTGTAAACAACTTTGCAAGAAACAACCTTGTAGCATGTATCCAATTATTTCCTTAGAATAAATTCCTAGGAGTGGGATTGCTAGGTAAGAGAATACAAACATTTGAAGTTTTGATATGTATTAGTAAATGTCTCCAAAAAGGTTACAACAAATTTCACTCTTACCGTGCATTGTTTTCCTCCATGTTCATCAGCAGGTTATCTAAATAAACCAAAAAAAAGGTTTACTGAGGGGCTGGCCCGGTGGCGCAAGTAGTTAAGTGTGCGCACTCCACTGCGGCAGCCCAGGGTTTGCTGGTTCCGATCCTGGGCACGCACCGTCGCACCACTTGTCAAGCCATGCTGTGGCGGCGTCCCATGTAAAGTAGAGGAAGATGGGCATGGATGTTAGCCCAGGGCCAGTCTTCCTCAGCAAAACAAACAAACAAACAAACAAACAAAAAAGAGGAGGATTGGCCGATGTTAGCTCAGGGCAGATCTTCCTCACAAAAAAAAAAAAAGGTTTACTGAAATAAATTTACAATCATAAAATTTGCTTGAGTATACAATTCAATTATTTTTTAGTAAATTAACAGAGGTGTGCAACTCTCACCACGATTCAGCTTCAGAATATTTCCAGCACCCCAAAAGGCCTTTCACGCCCATTTGTAATCATTCCTCACTCCCACCCCAGTGCCAGGCAACCACTAATCTGCTTTCTGCCTCCATAAATGTGCCTTTTTCCCACACATCATATAAATGGAATCATGCAATATATGGTCTTTTGTTCTGGCTTCTTTCACTTTGCATAGTGTTTCTGAAGTTCATCCATCTTGTCGCATGTATCAGTACTTCATTCCTTTTTTATTGCCAAACAGGATTTTTGATAATTGTAAAAAAAAAAAATCCTTCCATTCAAAAAAGAGAAGATTCTGGACACGGGAGTCATTGGTCTATAGCACTCATGCTGGGCAAGAAGTCTGAAGACTCCTACGTCTGGGGGGAGAAATGCTTTGGCTAGACCTTGATTCTGCTTTATGTGAGAAGCCTCTCTGTCCATTTTTCTCCACGGTTGTTGGTTTTGCCCTCTGGGAGGTCTGTCCTGGTCCTTCTTCTTGGTCATGTTTGCAGTGGGAGTGGAGACTTTCTCCAGGAGGACCGGACAGCTTTTTCAGCCCATTTCTTGCTCATGCAGGTTTGGGGGTCCAAGGATGATTTTAAGGCTCAAGCAGTCAAAGGCTTTTTCAGTCCAGGCTTATGATTTCTTTGTCAATATGTTTTTACTTAGTAGGCTTCTAATCCATTTACTTCCATACAGTTCCACATGCCAGGAACCCCACCCAAAATACTTTCCTGAACATAATTATTGATCTTGATTTCTTTCCTTGCTTCCTCACCCTCATGCTGCCTCTCTCGCATGCACAGAACCTAATGCCAGCATCCTTGAGTTCATACAGGAGTACGAGAGTCTTGGGAACCAAGACTATGCCCTTAATCTGGTGTTTGTCACAGGGCCATCACTTAAAGACATTTTCAATCTTTTCTCCTATTGTTTGAGGTCTAGAAACAGCTAGCTTTTCCAACTCTTTGATGCCCCAAATCTCTTTTCTCTCTGTATTTGTTTTTATTTCTGCTTGAAAATCATCTGTCTACTTGTTGACTCATTTTTTTCTTCTAATATCTTCCTAATTGAAACCAGTAACAACCAATACACACCACAAAATCCTGTTTTCCAGTCTCTTTCCCTAGAACTACAGGCTCAGTGAGTACTTGATCTGCCTTCAAGCTATCTCCAGTGGCAGCTTTAACACATATTTTACCACTGTATTACATGGGTCTCCATCTTCCCATCCTCTGACATAGTTTCCTCACCACCCAATACTGATGCCACATATTTTAGGTTTTTATTAGAGAGTTGTACCTCATTTCCAAGGCCAATATTCCTGTTAGTTAAGATTGTGCTAGTACTAAAAGGAATAAACCCACAAATTTCAGTAGCTTAACATAATAGAATTTTATTTCCCGCTCACATAATATCAAGTAGAGGCAGTGGAAATTCAGGGTATTCTGCTCCACAATCTTTCAGAAACAGCCTGGCAGATGCCCTGCTGTCTTCAGCAAAAGCCTTCTAAGCTCAGCCTGCAATGACATACAGCCAGCAGATGAGGGAAGAGAGAGGCCTTAGCATTGTGTGAGAGGTGATGAGGGGCCACGCCTGGAAGCCCTGTACGTCATTTCATCACTTCTTCCACATTCTTTGGAAGGAATTCCTTCATGAGTCCACACCTAACTGCAAAGGAGGTTGAGAAATGTACTCTATCTCTGTGCCCAGAAGGAAAATCAAACAAGTCTGGAAAATAGCTAGCCACTGTCTGCCATAGCATCATATAAAATATTTAGCCTTTGACTCAGTAATTCCAGTTCTAAAGATCTTTGCTAAGAAAATATTCTGAAATTCAAAGACACTTGTTCTGAGGTCATTTAACATCCCCAAAATAAATATATAAATAAACAGAAAATTAAAGGTAGAGCCCATTTATGTCATGGAATATTACACAGCAATTAAAAATGATTTTCATTAAAAATTTTAATCACATAGGAAATTATTTCTGATGTGTTATTTAGAAAAACTAGAACACAAATTTGTACATATAATATGTATATTTTTTTTAAAGAGAGCAGTAAAATTACTGGAAGGAAATATGCCAAAATGATAACACCTATAACTGTGTAATAGGATTATAGATTTGTCAATCTCTTTATTTTTTTCTTTTTTGGGTGAGGAAGATTAGCCTTGAGCTAACATCTCCTCTTTTTGGTGAGGAAGATTGGCCCTGGGCTAACATCCGTGCCCATCTTCCTCTACTTTATATGTGGGACACCTGCCACAGCATGGCTTGATAAGCAGTGCATAGCTCTGAGCCCAAGAGCTGAACTTGTGGGCCGCCAAAGCAGAGCACATGGACTTAACCACTACACCACCAGGCCAGCCCCTCAATTTCTTCTTTTTATGGTTCTGATTATCCAAATTTCCCACAATGTATTACCATTGTAATCAGAAATAAAATACACATTTTTCTAACACATAATAAATTCATAGCCATATCTAAGTCTTCTAGTACTCTAACCACTTCAAATGTCAATATCTTTAATAATGAATTCAAAAAGTAACAAAATAATAAAATAACATATCCTTATCCTTTTTAAAATATAAGAAGTCAATATTATCATTATTTAATCACATATTCCAGAAAAATACCTTGAAATGGATAAGGTTAAAACAATATCTTCAGAGAAATTCCTATATCACTGCAGGAATGCACTTTTACATATATTTCCCTACCTACACTGCCTCAGGTTTTTGTTTTTTTTTCATTTCACTTGCAAAAATGTCTGCATCCATTTCTGAAAAGAATATCTTCTAATGCTCTCTCTCTCTCTCTCCATTCCTACAAAATACAACCCTTAAAAGTCCATTTGACCTAGCTATGGCAGATGGTGTTTATCACCCATCATAGTTTCTAGTAGAAGCTTATTTTGTGTACGTCTACCTGCTTCTGTATTGGAGGTAGACAGACAAAAAAGGCACCAAAATCACCAGATTTATTACCGTGCTGTTGGTTTCTTAGAGTATAGAAGAGATAGTACCACATTTCATGAACAGTTCTATCAACACTGACCTGGTCAATCTCAGACTCTTCATAATCAGATATTCCCATATCTCAGATACTTGCCTATAATGACGCTGTTATTCTCACCTGTATGTAATACTGCAAATCTACTGATTGTCATTAATTTAAGGGCTGTTGATTTTTCGCTTCACGTTTGTGGGTTATTTTTATGTTAGGATGAATAACGCCCATTTTTCTCAGCCATTGTGGAGCTAGGCATTGCTCGTCTGAATTTTTGGTCAATTAACCTCCGTGACTCATTATCAGTCTTCCCAGCTGAATGTGCTCCCGTGGGAATTCATCAACATATGCAAAAGATATTGTGAAAAGAAATCAAGGGACAGTATAAAGCATGGTGTGTTCATACTTTCTTAATAGAAAAAGTAGTTTCTACTTGGAAATGAATTCATAGCATTCTGTCTTACTCCTACTCTGGTGTTTATATGGATTATTTTCTATTATGAGCAGAATTATTATTTTTTTTTCTTTTTCAGAAAGAGGAAGGCAAACCTTTAAATCCAGATATCTCATTAAATACCTTTATGATTATTTCCATCTAGGAATACATTTTTATCTGTTTTCTGACAATGCTTAATGTACAGTGAGTAACCGTGAATGCTCAAAGTTGTGTGGAGCTACTAACACAATTCTGGAATCTAATCTTTAATACTTTTGCCAGGGATTATGCAGAAACTTATAATTATGTTTTACTCTGGATTTACCCCATCTTTACTTTATCTCATATTAAAGTATAATCAAAATCAGCCTGTTTCCATTCGGTTGCAAATCTCCTTCTTAAAGCACCTATTCAAAAGTCTCCCCAATTTTCATTTTCTCCGTCTTTTCTTATTGTATTAAATCCTGATATCTGAAAATTGAACCATATAGTAGCATTACCATGTTCTTTTAAAAATACAGATCATATCTATTCTTTTTGTATTTTTACATTATAACTGTGTTTTTTTAAATCCTTGGCAGGTTGCAATTAGATTTCTAGTATGCCATTGTATTATAGTAAATACCATTATTATAGTAGAAATAATTCACTTTGTTTAGTGTACTGTTCAGATAGTCTGCTGAGTGCCTCTGATACCAAATGTCACTCCCATTCTTTAATTATAATTTTTCATCTTTCCTGGTTTACCATTCTTTCAGTAGATTAATTATTTTTATTCTAAAATTTAGAAATCATCTGGGTTTAATAATGTTTATTACAAGAATTATAATATCCCCTGGCTTTTTTTTTTTTCTCCCTGTAGAACAGTAGGAGCAACTTTGTCTTCTCAAACTCTTTGACCTATGATATACGAGAGAGCTCTGTGGAACAACTCAGGTTTATCCTCAGTAGCTGAATGTATTTCTGAGAGTAGTTGTTACTTGCATTCCAACTAGTTAGTGGTCACCACGTTAAAAGTTGCACAAAGACAGGGAGTTTCCTCTGTCTAGGGTCGCTGTTTATAGACACAGTGTAAAATGAGGCTGTAATCCTTACACCACAAACAAAACTTGAAGCATGTATTTAACAAGCACATCTATCATAAGATGAGAGTGTAAGCCCTGTGGGGGCAGCGACAATGTCTTCCATCTGTCTCACTAAATCCCCAGGACATATCGCAATGTGCTGGCACATAGTAGGTGCTTATTAAACATGTGTTGAATGAATGAATGTGCACATGAATGACCCTCACTGGTTCATGGGTTCAGTTTTTGTCCCTCTTGCTGTGTGCACAGATACAGCTTTGGTTAATGTTCAGTTCAATCTAAGCAAATCGGTAAGAGTGAGCCATGAAGTGTGGTGGGAGAGGATGGACTCTGGGAGGTAACTCTCGTCCTGTTCCTCCTCTGTGATTTGGGCCAAGTTGTTTTATCTCTCTTAGCCTTGATTGCTTTATCTATACAATAGGAAAAATAATGCCTACCTTCCAGATTTGTTATGAGAATTGAATGAAGTAATATTTGTAAAGTGCCTAGTACCTAATCTGATTTGGACATTCGTGATTGTTAGGTTTAGGGGGGTAAATACTGATAGCCTCGTATACCAGTCAACAATTGCCATGTAACAACCACCACAGTGTCTCAGTGGCCTTCCACAATAAACACGGAGGTCTCTCTGTGGGTCCGCTGCCACAGCTCTGCTGATGGCTGGGAACTCTGTGCTGCAGGTTGGGTCCAGGTCTGCTCCCTGTGTTTCTCAGCTTCCTTATCCCATAGCACCACCTAGGACATGTCCTGCTCATGGTCTTGGCAGAGATGCAAGAGGGCAGCCTCCTGCACAAGCACAATTGAGGCCCCTGCTTCTGTCATGAACACTAATAGCACATTAGCTAAAGCATGTCCCATGCCCATCCCGAGGTCAAAGCATGGGGAAGTGTACTCTTTACCTGGGGGTGGGGGAGGTTGGGGGAGAGAGTGAATGTTTTTGAACAACTATCCAATCTAACACACCTTCAACAACTAGAGGTGGGTGAGGGCCATTGGTCTTTTCTCCCATATCCTTACTGCCGGGTAGAATGATACGGTGTAAGTCTCAGATGGAATTCTGCCATACATACAGACAAGGAGGCACAAAAGCAGTCCTAGAAACTGTTCTTTAAGTTTAACAAAGTCCCAGATCTCTACACTTTCAGGTGCTCTGATGGCTCCTTGAACGAAAGGCTTATTTATAGTGGCGAGATTTATCTAACTTTTTAATAGGAGTCAAATGACCAAAATCTTCTAAATTGGAGCCTACCAGGTCAGAGTCAGAAGTCAGGAGTGCCCTTCTGAAGGCTACAGTTATTGGGATTGTGAGCTTCTTATACCCTGTGCATGAGAGAGCAGGAATTCCTGTACAATACTTTCAGCACATCCACATTTCTTTACTAATCTTATCAATAAAGAAATCATTTCTAATAAGCACAAACATATTTCTAGTAATATAATCATTAAAAAATCTCTGGTGTTGATCAAAAATTAAGAAGGAAACTAGCTAAAGAGCTGGAGCAGCTCCTCTGGGGTGTGGGCCTGTGACTCATGTCTCTGCAATGTTGGATATCCATTCCCATAGTGTATTCCTAATCAGGGCACTTCAAATGGTAACTAAGCATCGCTTGGATGTACAACTACTGAAACTAAATCATTGTCTAAGTTAAAGTGTTTTAAAGTAAATTACAGACAACACAACACTAGTAGATGTCCAAAAGAATGCTGAGTGGATGATTACTATACTTGCCATTTTACATTCAAATTGCAAGTCCCTGTAAGGCTGTCTCTCTGGGATTCTTAAGAAAAAAATGTAAATAAAAAATAATCGGGCCAGCCCGGTGGCTTAGCGATTAAGTGCGTGCGCTCCGCTGCTGGCGGCCTGGGTTCGGATCCCGGGCGCGCACCGACGCACCGCTTCTCTGGCCATGCTGAGGCCCCGTCCCACATACAGCAACTAAAAGAATGTGCATCTATGACATACAACTATCTACTGGGGCTTTGGGGAAGAAAAAAATAATAATAATCATTTGGTCTAAGCATTACCAAAACATCATGGTAATCTTTTGTTTACACTATATTCATTCTTTTTGCAGCATAAAACCAAGACATAAAATTGGGCTAATAATGAATGAAAATAGCAGTTTAAAAATCATGTCACAATTCATGATGCCCAGACTTTTTTCAGCTTTCACTTAGGAACAAAGTATTCAAAATAGCATGAGAATTCTTTTTCTTAAGGCTTTTGACCAAAGAAACTGAGATGGGGACAAATAAATCTATCTTAGGGACCCTTCTAGATATAGGGACAACCCCATAGGTTGTCAGGTTGTTTCCCTACATCTGCATAGGGCTGGTGTGACACACCCTAGAATGGCCCTGCCATCCCAAACCTCAGACATGTCTAACTGTCCCTGATTATTTATTCATTTTAAGACAGGGAAGGGAGATGGCAGCTGTCTTTGAATATTTGAAAACTGTCAGGCCGAAGAGGGAGAAGAGTTATTCCAGGTGTTCCAGAGGACAGAAGCAGGGCCCATCAAATCTAAAGGGAGGGAGCTGGACTCACCGTGAGAGAAAGCACTGTAACAATCAGGGCTGTGTGAGGTGTAAAGACTGCCCTAAGTGGAAGTGGGCCAGGGTGACCACTGTCTGCAATGCGGTTGAGGGGACAGAATGAGGTGACCTCTAGGGAACCTCTGCTGCTAAGATTCTATGAGTCCATGATTATAAGGAAAAAATGGAGATTTCCACTGGGTTTGTATTCTTTCTTTCCCGATTTTCTTTTCCGAGTCTGCCTCCCCCTCCTCTTCCCATCAGAGTAAGAGCCTCTTGCATTGTTCAGACCTGAGACTTGGGTAGCTATGTGATACTCGCTGGCTCTACTTCAAGAGAAGTGTCAAGTCCAAATGATTGCCCTTAAGTTATTGCATAAATTTCTTTAGAAGGATAATTCCAATAAAAAGTTTCAACACATCTCCTGTTTCTGCCTACTCTTTAATTCCTTCACCAAAAATAGGGAGAAGATAAGATTTAGCTAAGAGTTATAAGTAGGGAGCTAGTATTTCACATTCTTTGCTTGCAGTCTTCCCTAAAACTGACACATTTCCCTCATTTATGAAAGCCATTTTCTCTTCCATATGCAAATTTTACTCTTAGAAACATAAAATGTTTTAGAGAATTTTACCCTTACTATACATTTGCTTATAATACTTCCATGGTCTCTCTTCAATAAATTCTTTCCATTTGTTGCAGTTATGCACACCTTCAGAAGTATAGACCAGTGGTGACATTATGATACAGAGAACCAACAGCACTGTTAAATTACTAGAACTGTTCCCTTTTGTAGTTTCTAAACTGATGCAGTATTATTGTAACTCCTTCAAATCACATAGGTTTAATAAATGGAATTTTGAAAGCTATTATTTTTCTAGTAATAACTATTACTTCAATCATCAAGAATACTATGCATTTATAGAAGCAAATATCAAATAGCAATCGTTTATTAGTCCTCCAATTTTCAAGCATCAGTTATAAAGCACCAGAAAGGCTATCTCCTCTCATTCAGGCGTGGGGTGTGTGTGTGTGTGTGTGTGTGTGTGTGTGTACATATAGAAGATCTTGCAAGGCTAAAGAATCCCTGAAGCTGGCGCACCACTCTCTCTATTTGCAAATGCAAGTCAAGACACACACACACACACATATATATTCATCAAACCCTGAGCTTGCTGTGTACACAGCACTGCAGTCCACTGTTAGTACACTTTTAATTCTGAGATTGTCTCTCAGAGGATCCAATCTCTTGAATCAGAGAAATCATTGAGTTCTAGGTTTTATGCAGTGACTATACAACACCTGACTTCAGGCAGACCATTGTCTTCGGATTATGGATGAGGCAATCAGCCAGCCCATCTCTTTACCCAGGTCCGCAGTGTATTGTCAACTGTCCTTGCAGGGATCTGGGCTCAAAGGCCAACGATTCTGTTGCAAATTTACCCATGCTAATGTGTTCATTCAACAAATACCTGAGACTTTTTTTTTGAGGAAGGTTGGCCTTGCGCTAACATCTGCTGCCAATCTTCCTCTTTTGTTTTCCTTTTTTTTTCTCCCCAAAGCCACAGTACATAGTTGTATGTCATAGTTGTAGAGTTGTAGCTCTTCTATGTAGGACACTGCCTCAGCATGGCTTGATGAATGGTGAGGAGGTCCACGCCCAGGATCTGAACCAGCAAACCCCAGGCCACCAAAGTGGAACATGCGAGCTTAACCACTACACCACTGGGCCGGCCCGCCTGAGACTTTTGGTAAATAAAACTTTTGACCAATAGCCTCTGGGGATTAGAAGTAGGTAAGTCTACCTCAGCTTCCCCACATCCTGTTCAACAAGCGGTTGGCTAAGATGAAGTCAATCTGAAGCCAAATTCTGTGAAATACTCAAATTTATTAACAAGTAGGCACAAAAACAGTCAACTACAACTGGTAAGTTTGGGGAAGTCACACTCTCTATCCTCAGACAGGCCAACAGGCACTTTGCATGAAAGGTTCACTCCAAGGCAGATGCCATGATGTTCTAATGGTGGGAACAGGCCATATTCTGATCAGGAGAAGGTGCTCTGTGAAGTGTGGGACCTGGGACTAAATGAGGTCTACATTTGAGGGCTTCTCGAAGGGAACTTTGGAGTGGCTGGGCTGGGTGGCTGGGCCTGCCAGATTCCCATAAGTCTTCATGCAAAGGTGGTTGGACTTGAGAGTCTACATATAAGTTGAATACACTCATTTCATCAGTGAAAAATTATTTCTTATGCTGCTTAGCAAATCCTCATGTGCAGATTTCCACAGAAATATTTAAAGTGCTTGGTAATCATTCCTGGGGTGTGGATTCCTGATCAGGATACTTTAAATGCTAACTCACTGCTGGTAGGATATAAAGGAAAAATTAATTTCATTCATACATCTTACTGTTTATTCTGAAGTATTTTTAAAGTAAAGTTTTGCAAAGGTGATAGAATAATCTAAGACCTAACTCAGAAGTGCTGTAGCCTTTATCTGTTTTCATGACTGCTAATTGAATAACACTGATGCGTTACTGGAAATCTCAAGACTGTGATGATATGAGGCAAAATGGTGATGTCCAGTTTCCACTTTCTCTATCCCCCACTTAAACTCAGTGTCCAAAACTAAATGAAAAAAACAGCATCTCCTCTGTTTCCTCTCTAGGTATATGCCAAACTACGATCTTCCCATCTGTCCAGACCAGGGACTTGGGATTCATCCTCACCGGCACCTTCTCAATCAAACAAACTAACATATTCAGGTGGTCACTGTAAGTGACTTGAATGGTGACCTCCACAGAGATATATCCATGTCCTAACCACAAACATGTGAATGTGGCCTTATTTGGAAAAGGGGTCTTTGTAGATATAATTAAGTTAATGATTTTGAGATGAGATCATCCTAGATTATCTGGGTGTTCCCTAAATCCAATGACAAGTGTCCTTGAAAGAGAAAGGCGGGAGGGGATTTGACATAGTCAGAAGATAGAGAAGGAGGAGAAGGCCATGTGAAGACAGGTCAGAGGCTAGAGTTGTTCAGCCAGAAGCCAAGGAATGTGTGGCGTCGCCAGAAGCTGAGAGGCAAGGAAGGATTCTTGCCTGAAGCCTCTGGAGGGAACACACCCTTGCCAACACCTTGATTTCAGACTTCTGGCCTCCAGATCTGTGGGAGAATAAATTTCTGTTGTTTTAAGCCACCAAGTTTGTGGTGGCAGCCCTAGGAAGCTAATACAGTCACCAAATCCTTTTGATACTACCTTTTTAATGTCTTTGAAGCCATCCCTTTACCTCTATCTCATGCCACTGACATAATTCAGACCACCATTAATTTCCACAAATATTTTGATTGATAGGAAAGGAGGTTGATAGGCAGTGGCAAAGACAACCTTCTTTTTTTTTTTTTTTTTGTGAGGACATCAGCCCTGTGCTAACATCTGCCAATCCTCCTCTTTTTTTGCTGAGGAAGACTGGCTCTGAGCTAACATCCGTGCCCATCTTCCTCCACATTATATGGGACACCGCCACAGAATGGCTTGCCAAGCAGTGCATTGGTGTGCACCCAGGATCCGAACCCGCAAACCCCGGGCCGCCACAGTGGAGCGCGCGCGCTTAACTGCTTGCGCCACTGGGCCAGCCCTAAAGACAACCTTCTAATCTGAGTTTTATGGGGGCCTGGGCTTACAAACCCTATGCTTTGTACCCACTATCTGCTCAAACTGAGCACTTCTGGAAATGGGAAAATGCCACCATACCTGATCGTCATCATCAACTAACTTCTTTAACACACCCAGCAGTTAAGCCATGCAACAGAAACACACATGGTTTAACTTTACCTGAGTTTAAGAAACTACAAACATTTCTCATCTATCCATCGAAAAAGAAAAACAATTTGCTTCCTTTTTGCCACATATGTCTGCCATTGCTGCAGTGCTGGAGAACACAAACCTCTTGTGAAGCTAAACATTTGTCCCTTCTCCTTGGACTGAGGAAAAACTATAGCAGAAAAAGGATTCCAGTGCTCAGTGGGATTAACCAGATTAAACCCTGAGCTGACTGATTGGAAGGAGGCTTCAGCAAAAGCTTCAAGGCAGGAACAGTAATGAGTCCAACTGTAATATTGATAAATAGTTGTTCAGCACCTGGAAAGCTGTTTTCTGAATTCTTCTGAGCTTTAATACTTGCAAAAAAATGATCTCTCCACTAAGGTGGGTGCCCGTGGGCAGATGTTCCAGCAACTGTACCACTCTGCTAAGTCTGGAGATCTGTCTCCTGGAGCTAATTAGGTTATTGATTCCCAAGAACCACTTGGGTTCAGGCAAACTACCTACTCTCAGCGACTGAAATCTATTCTAGAGTGAATATTGCACTATGTTTTCCCACTGGCTTAATGCAATTTCAATAGTCTTTACCTATAATGTAGGTATTTAACAAATGCCATTTCAATGGGTTACTAATTACTGATTATAGGCAATGATGCCAAGAATGAACTCTTTAAAACCTCCAAGCTTTAGGACACTTCTTCAGAATTTCTCTTGACAGCTGTTTACTCATTTTTAGATTCTAGTGCTTCATCTGTTCTTTCTCAACATCTCCACCCAGACACTGTAGTAATAAGACTAAAAACATCATAGCATATCAAATTTGGAGGGAGGCAGTGAGAAAATCTGGGGGAACTTTCCACTTGAAGCCTCTTCTGTTACTGTCTATCACAGCTCCTCATTACCCAAGAACACAAATCCCAGTGAATGCTTCTGTCATAACACATGCAAGAAATAACTAACTGGATTGTAAAGAGACAGTTTTTATTGTGTTTATTTTGGGTTGGGTATAGAAATAGGCCATGACGGAGTGTGTATATGTGCATAAACACAGTTATACATTTTGGCAAAATAAAATTGTACTGTCATAGAAGTGTGACCATAAAGTAACAAGATTCATTTCCTTGTCAGAATCATTTGTCACTCTGTATATGCATGTATTGTATAATTGTGTGTCAAATGCAGTGACACTGAAATAGCTAAACTTACAAGTATGTTGGAGTCCCTTCTCAATTTAACACTCACCCAGTTAGCTTTATGACTCTTACAAATGCTCCCAAGACTCAGGCTCCATGATTACAATGAACATGTAGACAAATTAGGTAGACACACAGCGGTGGGGCACACCACACAGAGCCAACCTAATTGAGTAGGTGGCCATCACTCTCCATTCTGGTGATCCAGTTTCACTTGTTCTGGAAGTCCTCTTGTCCAAAGGAAAAGCCAAGTTCAAAAGTTTCCATCTCCTGCATGCCTAACACTCGTTTCCTTGACATCCCTTTAACCACCGTTTATGGACCAGGCACTTTATACATAGTATCTCTAATTACTGCAGCCACTCACAAATGTGCAGATTATGATCATCATTACCATTTTACAGATGAGGAAACAGACTCATAATGGTTAAATGACTTTCCTACAGGCTCACAAATGATGAATAGATGATCACAGATTAGAACTTCTATCTAATTACCAATCTTCTTTCTCATTACCAAGCCTTGTGACTCAAGACAAAGCCCTTCATGCCCACAGTTAAAGTTAAAATGTGAATGTAGATAGCACAGGATACTTAAGACCCCATGTAACTCCCACTAAGGGTCTAATAAGGAAAACACTGAAATGCCCATACCTGGTGAAGAGGGCAGGAAGAGATTCTGGAAGAGGAGGAAGCCAGTCTGGGGTCCCTGGAAACACAGTGTGCCTTCTCACAATTTCGCCCAAGTAAGCTTTTGAGTTCTCCAAGCCCTTTCTTATTTCATCTCATTGACTGAGGAAAAGGCCGGCTTTCATTCTAGGGCTTCAAAAGTAGCAAATATATTTGAATTATCCAATTCATCATGAAAGTATTGTTAGGAAAATGCCCAAACTATCAAAGATGAATCAAATTTTTCTGAGAGGTTGAGTTGGACCCATGCTCCCCTTTTCTTTCAACTGATATGTTATTGCTTGGTTTTTCACAATCTTAATATCTTTGCTTAGCTAGCTTTGTGCAACAGAAGCAACACTCTCAGCCACCAGGTATCAAGTCAGGGTTCAGGTTTTCCTGTCTGAGTTCAAATTTTCAGAGTTTGGAGAAAGGCAGCCCAAAGGTCCCTGAAATTATCATAACCTAAGAGAAAAACATATCAACTGAGGCTGTATGGCTTACTCCCAACACGCTCAAGAGAAAGAGGTAAGGAATAAAATTACTTGGATAACATTTTTTGTTGTTTTTGTTCCTAAAGGTCAAAGTTTCTTCAGCTTTGGTTAAATTTTCAGCATCCTTGACTTTGCATATTCTACTCAGCCCTGTGTACCTCTACAGTTTCAAGACGGTCACTGAGAGAAAGTAGAGTCACAAAATTAAACACCAGAAACCAATAGGTGAAAACACCTATGGGTAAGGTTATATGAAAATGTAATGAAGTCAAGAAATTTCTCTTTTTGTCTTTTTATCAAAGTAAAATAATTCCCCATACCATGATTGTCTCACTTCACTGCTTTTTGTATTTGCAACTTTGGTGACCAGAAAAACAAAAAGAAAGAAAGAGAGGGAGGGAGGAAACAAGGAAGAGAGAAAGGGAGGGAGGGAAGGTAGAAAAGAAGAAAGAAAGAAAGAGAGAGAGAACGAAACAGAGAGAGAAAGAAAGAAAGGAACTTGCATAAAAGAAAGGATTTATCATCAGTGCCCTCTTCCGGAAACAGAGGAGAGCAGCTCAGACTCCCAGAGCTGCAGGATTCTCTCATTAGCAAGTGAAGTGATTCACGCTGCCAGACAGCATCAGCGTCCATGTGTTGGATGTTATTTGGTGTCAGCATGATGTGCTGGAAGGGACCCTGAACTTAGAAATGAAAAACTGCAGACTTAAATCCAGCCTTTGCTCCTAACCTTCTATGACCTTGAGCAAATTATTTAAATCATTTAGTTCAGCGTATTAAACATAGTAGACCACATATCTGGATTAGAATCACCAGAGGGTATTGTTGAAAGTGCAGAATCCTGGGTCCAGCCTATTGGAATCAAATGTCAGGAAGAGGTATAAATCTGAATTTTAAATAATCTCCAAGGAAATTCTTAAGCAGTGTTCTGGCTTCACTTATCTAATCTGTACAAGGGTTTTCTTAGATCAAGTGATCTGGTAAAACCCCTTACAGCTCTAACACTTTATGATTTTATAAAACAAAACAAGAGGAACGATTCCTCAACAGGTTAACAAATCATGATACATCCATACAATGGATTACTACTCATCAATAAAAAGCAATGAGTTATGGATACACGCAACAACATGGATGCATCTCAAAATAATTATGCTAAGTGAAGACAAAAAAAAGATGATTCCACTTACATAAAATCCTAGAAATGTAATCTATAGTAACGGTAGCTGTCTAGGAATGGGGACAAAAAGGAGAGATTACCAAGGGGCACTATGAAACTTTTAGGGTGAAGGATATGTTCATTATCTTGACTGAGGTAACCATTTCCCCTGGGTAAATACATATGTCAAAATTTATGAAATTGTACACTTTAAATCTGTGCAGTTTATTGTATGTCAATTGCCTTGATCGATAAAATTGTTTTTTTTAAAAAAGGAAAGAAACAGACTAGGAGCTTGGAAAAGCTTGGATATCCAAGAAGATTCCTTGTCCAAGTGTGGAAGATGAATGAGTTAGAGGACAGGAAGACAGCAGGTCCCTGGATGGAGAGCAGGGGCTGTTCACTGAACACAGGGGCATCCGCAGGCATCCTAAACTACTCCACTTCAAAGGCCAGAGAAGTCATCTGGAAGCTATAAAAGCAAAGCCTGTGCGGTGGCCTGCACAAGTTGGGCGCCAGAAGGCTCTGTCTGCTGCCCAACCCATCTACCCCAGTTGCCGATGCCACCATAGATACGCCCCATGTGTCTCCTGGTCCTGCTGTGGAGTGGGTAGTGCCTGGACCTGTCCACACGATTACATCACTGCCTCGCCCACACATTCAGCCCAATCCGGCATCAGGACTTTTGAGACTATCACACTGGAGAGGGCAGTGTCCATTTAAGACGACCTTGGTAGCCCAAAGGACTCTCAGACTGGAGTCATGTTAAGGACTTGCTCCCAGCTCATCCAGAAGAAGTTCCCAGTGCCCACCATCACCTAGACTGACACTGGTATTGCAGACTACATCCACACATTCCTTCTCTTACCTTCCCACTGGCTTACCCCTACCTCTCCCACATGAGGATTCATAAAAAGAATCATTTTGGCTGGAGCACGTGCACTGGCATGGGGAGCACGGGGAATTTCCTACACCCTGAGCTCTGAGCTCTGCTTTCTGCAGGCTTGAAAGAACTGTACTGGAAGCTCTGGTGGAAAGTTAGATTGAATAAGGATCAAAGTTGATAAAATTCCTGGTAAACTCACAGATGGTCCACTTGAAAGGCAATAGTCCCATTTACTTCTGATTAAAATGGAAATTGTCTCTATAGAACCTCCTTGGAACAAAGTTGAATGATGGGACGAGATTAAGAGAGCAGTTCATTACCCTTAAGTGAAAAATGCAGGAAGCCATCATTCAGAGGCAGTAATAGGTAAGTAATGGTAAAGAGATAATTAAAGGGACAACCTAAATTTAGCTGAACAATTTTGGAGATCCTTCAGAGCACTGAAAATAGAACAAAATCTCCTCCAGATACATACTATCCTCAGACTACCTAGGTGATCAGATAGTGTCACATTTTTACGTCGGCCCAACTACCTTTGAGTATTACAATACAAATATTAGAGGCAAATTCTGTCCACAGCCTCTAGTCTGGTTTCTGTTTTTGGAGAAGATATTTACTTCTACCCATTTCCTCAGCTCCTAACATTTATCTCCATCGGCAGGTTCATGTTCTACCTGACTAATCGTGGGGAGGCATGTCTCTGCATATTCACCCTTCTTCCCCTCCCTCCCCCCCTTACCACCACACCCATTTCCCAACTCCAGAAGCGATCAACTTGATAGACACTTGTCACCTTTATTAAAGAATAGAAATTCATTGCTAATTACACAGAAATCTGTGGCAACATTACTTAGACTCTAGATCAACACTGTCCCTCTCATTCCTTCCCCTTTCCTTCCATTTCCACAGAGCATGTGGCCTCACAGCAAGGACTTTCTTAGGAAAAGTAGAAGTGATAACATTCAATTTCAAATGTTAGCCAGATTGTTCTGTAAATCTTGGTGGGTCCTGTTGTTTGGTAAAGAACACGAGAATCTCAAAGAGTCATTGGAAGTTTGTGGACCAACTTTGGTCCAGCTCTCCTGTGCTCTCTGCATTTTAGAGATGAGAAGTGCTAACTGTGGGGATAGAGTGTTTCGTTTATATATACAGACACATGCTGTATACACACAGACATAGCATTTCCTGCTCACAGCGGCAAGGACCTGTCGATCCTATCTGATGATAGACAATATGGTTTATACGTTATGGTCAAAGTTCGTCTTAACTATGCAAAACAGACCGCCCAAATCTCTAAATTCTTATCTCAATTGCTGGTGACTTAAAATGACCTTGGGGAGGTAATTATCATCGTTGTAACTCTATTTTATTCTAACACTCGCTACCAAATTCCTCTAGGTATATTGAAAATTAACAAGAAACACTTTGATTTCCTCAGATGAAAAGGAATCCAGGCAGATTAATAAAACAAAGTATTATAATTCTTAATCATTGAGATTTCTGAAGGCTGGCAGGTATAATTAAATAGTCATCAGCAAATAAATTGTAGGGTGAGAGTTCAGCACGATGCCTCAAAATTGGACACAGTTAACCAGAAGGTTCACCTGAGGAACGAAACTGGTAGACACTCACTCAAGCTGTAAAGTGCCCCATAAGAATCAGGCGGTAATTATGAAATAGGATTCATGGAGAGCGCTTTCAAACCACGGTCAAGAGCTCATTTCTGAAGCCTTAAGTTATTGCTTCTGACTATTTCCATGGCTGCAACCCCTTTTGCAGAGCCAAAAAGGGAACTAATTTTAGCTACATTTTCTTTAACCTCTTACCTTTCCTAGGAAAGAATTTTCTTCAGAGAATCGAAAAGTTGAATCTTCTAGTAATAAGCACTTTAGAAGATAGAAAGAAAAATCTCAGTCGAGAATCTTTTCGCAAACTAACTCAAGAGGCATTATTAAAAACAAGTGGAAAGGAATGTCAGACTGGTCACAGCTGTGGCTGCCTGCTCTTAAAAGAGGAATGCGGCAGAAAGAAAATTTTTGTGGAAAAGTTATCATCACTGTTGACACTAGAGATGCTGGTGCTGTGCGTGGGTCTGGGAGTAATCGCCCACTTGTCTTTAACCAGCATAAAACCCCGGGGAGCATGGATGTGGCTCTGCTTAGGGCCCATCGCACACATCTGGGGACCCACAGAAAAAGGTAGTGCCCATCTGGGTACATGACGGCGCTGTTTCTGTAGGGAAGTGTCTTCATTATTTAGGAACAGAGAGTGATTAATCTTGCTCCAGTGCTGGGAGCAAGCAATTCACGATTATCCCCTACATATGATTTTTTATTTTAATCACCTTAAAATTAAAGCCTTCTACTCTTGGTCTGGGGCTCTAGCCCAGGAAAAAGAGGTGAAGGAAAACTAGCTTCTTGAGTTTGAGCCTCGGAAGCTGAAGCTGGGTCTGTAGTTCTGGCTAGAAATGGACCTTCAGGGTGAGAAACCTGGCCCCAACCAGGCACCGTGGGTAGGTTGTGGAAGTGACTGTACTGCCCCCGTGTGGACTCAATGGTTCTCTTTGTGGCTTTGTGCCTTAGACCAAGTGTCACAGGATTCAGGATTAGTCGAAGTGTGAATATTCTGGAATCTGTTGGGACGAGGAACAAATACTGCTTTCATGCCCGTACCAACACAAGACCAGCTTTGCCATATAACCCTGGACCCAGAGACATTCTGCAAGTTTCTTTGTTTCATTGCTCTCCTCATGGAACATAAATTTGTAGAGTGCTGGCCACAGGACCATGGTGAGCTGTTCGGATAGTAAAATGCCTGAGAAGCAGTCCTTACTCCACAAGCAGATAGCTCTCAAACACCTATGGATGCAAACTGGTAAGGCTACAAAAGGAAGAGGGAACAAAGTCCAGTGAGCACGTGAGAACAGGAAGTGCTTTATTTTTCCTGAGAAGGGTCAACGGAAGCCTCAGGAAGAGGGGGGCCTTTCCATCATGTCTTGAAACCCAGGAGGATGTCGCCATGTGGGGGAACAGGAGAAAAGCACCATGAGGAGGGTGCACAACATAAACCAAGACACACAGACCTCACTCCTCTTGGAGAACGTCCAGTAACACATGTGGCTAAACTGAGAGTGACCAGGTGAGGGGAGGAGGCAAATGAGACTGTAAATGGAGGTTGTGGACAAAATAGGAAGTGTCTTACGAATGGTCTGGATATTACCCTTTAGACAACAGGGAGCTGCTGAAGTCTTTTAGAGCAGATGTGATCAAGTTTGTATTTTTAGTTGCTCTGGCAGCATTGTGAAGGATGAATTTTAGGGTTGATGTAGAACTTGGAGGAAAGGAAAGCAAAGGCTACTGTAGTATTTGCCAGAAATAGTATTTGTGGGAAATGAGGAGGTCTGGGCCAGGCAGTGAAGGAGTGGCAGGTATTTAAGCAATATTTCTGATAGACAAGTGATAGGCTTGGAGATTTATTGGGTGTGGAGGTTGAAATAAAGGGAGACGCAAAGGATGGTCCCAGGTTTCTAGCTTGTGTCTAGACGACAGGAATGCTCTTCTTGCATTAAGCATGCAGGGGACTACTGAGGTAGAAGAGATTGCGGGGGGGTGTTGCATCATTTGCTTTTGGTCTTGCAGCTAGGGATGTATGGTAGGGAGTTGGAAATGCAGATCTGGACCTCAGGTATGTATGACGCCCGTTTTTGTATCAGAAAACTGAGGCTAGGAGATGTTAGATAACCTTCCAAGGATTCCTAGTAGGTGGTGATGTTTTAGTCATTTTGCATCCCTGGGTTTTATCATAGTACCTGAAATGAATAATTGTCATTTTATTATCCCAAAGCCAGAAAAGAGGGAGAAGGACAGAACCTAGAAAACACTAGATTCTAAGAACAGGCAGAATGAGATTGAGTCAGGGAGGACTGAGCGAGTAATGGGATCATTACTGCAAAAGCTGTGGAGAAGAATTCCAAGAAAGAGGAAGGGATGGAAATGTCAAATGTCTTAGAGCTCGAGGAGGAGGAGAATTTGGCACCTGGGGGCATTTTTACCTCCGATAGAGAGATGAATGTGAAAGCTAGTTTGGAAATGATTGAGGGGAGAATGAGAAGCAAAGCAATAGAAGAGGAAAATTCAGACTACACTTCTAGTGAACGTAGCCTTACAGATAGGAGGACTGGAGGCTGAGGGAAGGTTTTATGGGTTGGGTGGATGGTTGGTTTTAAAGGATGAAGGAGACAAGAGTGTGTTTATGGGCAGAGGAAATGGCTCTGATGGACAAAGAGAGGCCAGAGATAAAAGTCGGTGGATTACTTGAGAATGAGCTAAAGAGAAGAGGTGAAGGGGTGATGTTGTGAAGGAATACCTCCATCCAATCCTCTGAAACAGGGGGGAAGAAGAAAGCATAAACAAGGAAACTCTCCTTAAAAATCAGCTTCTAGGTTTATGATTATTTCTTGATGACATGTCATGAATTTCTAATTAGTGCCTAACTAGAAAAATCTTCCATAGCACTTGCTCTAATTGATGTTGAAAAGCCAGAAGTCTGGTTTTCAATTCTATTTGGTGTAGGCCAAACAGAGGTTTTACTTGCAGCTCTTATTTTCAGGTTTTTATTTTGGTCTATTTCAACCTTGCATTAACAACTGAAAATAGCAGACAGAAAGAGACATAAAAGGAAAAGGCATTCCATTTCACCATTAACTCAGCCTTCCAGGAAACACTACCACTCACCAGCTGCCACAAAAGGCACGATAGCCCCTCACCGAAACTCTGCACCTCTTGGTTATGACAGACCAATTAGGGACCATTGACACTCCCCATGACAATGGAGTTCAAAACTGTACAACCGACACTGCAGACAGTAAAAAATAAATTGCCGTCTATTCCTCATTTCACATCGCAGTCCTCTTCCTGAATGGGATCCCTCTGAAAAAGCAAGAATTCTAGTCTTTGGTCTTTCACAGTTTCAGTTTTGTGATATAGTGTGATCGATGAGGGTTTACTTCGGTCACAATTTTCAACGGCAAAGAAGCTAAGGATTTTAACTGCAATTAAATTTATTTCTCTGATTTTATAATAATCACCCTACTTCCTTTTCTCCGTGTGCTATCCTATCCTGAAAAGATAGCAGATCCGAGGTTCTGTATAATGGAAGCTTTGGTTTGGATGTTATCCAAATGAAGAGGAAATGAAAAGAATTTCTTTTTCCTAAACCACCTTCCCTCCTATACTATGAGGGTTTGATGCATGTTGTGCATATCCCCTCACTCCCCCCAAGTGTGCCTTACAAAGTTCTACAAATGGCAAGTGACGAATGGCACAAACACCACGTGCCTTTGGCTGAAAGAGCTAAGTCCAGTTCTTAACACAAAACATGTACTTTAGCCCTCGGTGTTCTCAGCGGATGCGTTCAATGGCTTTCTGGCTACAGTGCACGGAGCCTCACCACGTCCTGCCTCAGGACTCCTCTGCGACCAACCACCCAACATCCAACTCTGTGCTCCGCTTATGTCCTGCATCTACAAGTCTTCCTGCATTCATCTTCTTTTCTTGTTAAACTTCTATTCCAAATAATTTATCTTCCCCCTTCTATACAGAAGCATTCTTTGGAATAAACCAGAGCATTTTACATGGAAAATGTTGCCTCTATGAAACAAAAGAAACCTCAAAATTGGGTCTCCCCTTAATCTTTATAGGTCACTTATTGTGACAAGAAGATTGCTGGCTAATGACACAGGACACGTCGTCCTCTGATGGAGAAAGCGTTTTCAGGAGTTAGCTGTTCAAATGTACCATCCTCAAGGTCATTCAACTTTTTGCTCTGGCTCCATTTTCCCAATCACCCTCTTAAAAAAATTTTCATTTCAAATTCAATTCTCTTTATCGTTCCATACAAACCAGTTCCTCATTTTACTTCTAACATTTTTTCATTTATAAAAGTGATATATGTTAATTGCTTGGTATTCAGAAAATACAGACCAGATCAAAGACAATAAAAATCACATAACTCAGAAATAATCAGTTAAAATTTTGAACTTTATAATCTTTTCAGTCTTTTTCTCTACACCCACATAAATAGACACACATATACACTCACATAAATATAATTTTGGAATGCTTTTTAAAATGGGATTTATATATTTTTTCTTTTCATTTGACAATAGATCATAAATATCTTTCAAATCATTTAATATTCTTTTTTCTTTAATAAAAAATTAATTTCTAAATATAAATGCTCGCTGCAACCAATGACACAATCTAAAGACGTGTAAAGGCACAAACACACACACATACACACACACTTTTATGCTACCCCCTGCAGTAGCCAAAGTTAATGTCCTGATTTGTAACCAGGCGGCCCTTTTTCCACCCTTATACAAACTTTCACACACACAGACAGAGATTCTTGTTTGTTTTGACAAAATGGGATCTTGCTCTACACGTTATTATGAAAGCAAGCTTTCTCACACAATATATCATGGACATTCCTCTAGGTCAATAAATCAAGATCTAATTCATTATTTTAAAGAGATGCATTAATATAACATAGCATGGAGGTACCATAATTAGTCACACTGTCCTACTGATGGACATTCAGTTATTTCCAGATTTCTGTCTTAGGCACATGTTTTACTTTCTATAGTGTGGATTCTCATAAATAAGATTTTTGGCCAAAGGGTGGCACATTTCTAATTTTTAAACATTTCAGAAGTTTTTGTCAAATTCCTTTGCAAAGAGGCTGTAACAATTCCCACTCTCCTCAGCAGTGTGGGAACGTGCGTGTTCCTGCGTCTTTGCCAGCACTGAATGTTATGTCTCCTTTTCATTTTCTCGACTCTGATATGTGAAAAATGGTATCTGGTTCTAACTTCCATTTGCATTTCCCTGACTCCTAGGGCAGTTGTGCGTTTTTTATGTGCGAATACTCCTCTGAAATACATGTTTAAAGGCTTCCGGTTCTAGCATATTAACATACCATTATCTATTTAATCAGTCTCCTACTACCAGCCACATGAGTTGTATCCAGTTTTTTCAAGTTATTAGAGATATTGCAATTAAAATCCAGGTACATTATTTTGTGCTTCTAACTGTTTTCTCAGACTAAATTCTTGGAACTAGAAGTGTTGCGTTCACGAGCATTGGTAAGCAAAGTGATTGAGTGTGGGTTCTGGAGTCAGACTGTGTGGATTGAATTCTAGCTTTATCTCTCTTTAGCATTGTCACTTTAGGCAAGTTGTGTTGCCTTTATTTGCCTCAGTTTCTTTATCTGAAAAATGGAGATAACGATAATATATAACTCACAGGATTGTTGAGAAACTAAACTTGTTAGTACAGATACAGCTCTTGGAACTGTCTCTGGGATGTAGGAAGTGCTGAATAAGCATTTGCTATTACCATGAACATCTCTAAGGCTTTCAATGCATGGGGAACAGGATGTCAACAGTGAAGTTTTTACCCTGGCACTTGGAAACAGCCTCCAGAACCCCTGCTTTTACCCACTATGCATACTAGCACTCATGAACACAACACTTTCAGTTCTAGGAATTTAGTCTGAGACAATAGACAGACACACACAAACTAATGTACGTGGATCTTAATTGCAAGAGATGTTCCACACCAAAGTTAGGTGCCTGAACAAAATATTCAAAAGGTGGAAATAAAGATTCTTCCTCCTGCCTTGGATCACTGCACAGAAGGGGCTGAGAGTTTGGAAGATGAAGTGGATTTGTGATGAGGATGTCTTTGGCTAAGCCATGCCGTGGGGCCCCATCATTGCGGGGGAGGGGAGCATGGGACACTCACTCAAGGTTAGTATCCTCTTCCTTTGCTGTGTTCCATCTTCTGAGAGGCCAGAAGATGCAATTAGCAAGTAGAAAGAGGGGAAGAGAAGAATTAGAGAAGGCAACCAAAATCACTGTCCAAAAGGTAAATGGCCCATCAACCAAAGCCCTCAGCTGGGAGAAGGGGAGGAAAAGTCTTACCTCTGAATGAAGACTGAGTTTGATTAATAGCTTGGACTATATACTCTTCATTTCTGAGTGGAGACGGTGTTTGTGTCTTTGACCACAGGCCAACGTATTTCCTAAGAATAAGTGGACAAGTCAGGGGGCCTGCCAAATTTTCAGCCAGTGACAGGGCAAGATTCCACCATAGAATAAATTTTTGAGGGGTGATGGGGGACACAAATAAAAAACTCATCATGCTTGTTCAATGTGAGGTTTCCACATATAAAACACTGCCTTCCAGAAAACTCATCTCAATTAACACTCCAACAAGCAGTGTATGAAAATCGGTTTTCCCCTCACCAAGAAACCTCATGACCTATAATGTGTTTTCCCAAACAGACTTTAATGGTGTGAAGAGAATGAACTGAGTGGCTGACGCAGATATATTGCCTGGCAAGTATATTTCTAATACTAAATAAAAACATTGTCACTGTCATCTATCAGCCAGTCTCTTATGAGATTAATTAACTTGAATAAGGCTCATAGAATGAAATCACTGTTGGAGTTGACAACTCGAGTTCCCACGCACCCATCTGAGGACCAGACCCGGGTCTCGGGCAGCCCACCAGCACCAGGGGGCCTCCGAGACCCTCCGGGAAGCCAGCTGGCTGCCAGGTCTGCGTCTCTTTAGCACCATTTAAACTGTGACAAGCAGAACAGCAGGCTTTGAGGAGTGAGGACATGAAATGGGCTTCGGGGACCAAGAAACTGGATGTTCACAGACTAAGAGATCCGGTGTCTTAATTGCAAAACAGTTAATCGTAGAGCATCTAATTGAGAGGGAGCATTTGAACAAGGAGGGGAAATAACCCTGACTCCACTCAGCACAGAATGAGACCCGGGCCTCGCAAGGAACTGCTCCTACCGACAAAAATAGCAGGTCTGTGGGGCTGCATAAAGGTGCTGGCAATGGGGTGTGTGCACATTACCGTGACAGGCAAACACAGCATCAGGAAAACACTTAATCTTCCTGTTTATCCCCAGAAGGACTAATAACCAGAGTGAGAGGGAGAGCTGCATTCTTCTTCATTTAGAAACCAGCTACCACTAATGCCGTGCTCTCCCAGTTTATAAACCAAATACCTGCTCGCACTAAAACTGCCACATATTATAAACCTCAGCGAGGAAGTGAATCCATCACGTTCTTCCTCCCTTAAGAATAGCTTTTCCCTGGAGTGCATAACCCATTACTGCATATCTTGTAGAAATCAAATGCAGGGACTATCTTCCTCCACAGAACAAATCGGTTTTGTAGAAAAATGCACAAATCATGACATTTTGTTCTTCTTTAGCTTCGAGGCTTTTATTTCGTTATGGTTATTGTTGGGTTCTTTTTCTTTGTTTCAAGGTGGCAATTCCTAAGGCATCAGTACCCTTGGATTTGAGCCAGAGCTAAGGAGGGAATGTCATTCTCACCTTGGTCTCTAGGCGCAGCTCTGCACACAATGAGAGGGACCCCAAAATCCCTTTTCTCTATCTAGCCCCCTTTTCTGACTCCCTCCCCCTCTTCCATACAGATTCCTGACTTGATCCCTCCCATGAGGTGTTATGTCACTAACACTGTCACTCCCTAGACTCGCTGCTCTGTGGGTTCAGGGTTTATGACTCACCTCTGTACCCCCAGGCCCAACGCAGGGCTTGGCACACAGTAATCCATGAATGAATATTAGGTGAAAGAATGAGCTGAATATATTCCAAGAGGACTAAAAAAAAGAATCCAAAGACTGAGTCTAATGCTGGACTTTGAGGAAATGAATACTGTTAAATGCCCTCTGTGTGTCAGTGATGGGTGAGGCACTTGAAATCTCATTTAATTCCCACAGCCCGCAAATCATACCACAGGCTCAGCAGTTACAGTGTGTCTGGCCTCGCCTCTACCAGCACACGCTGCTGCTGGAAACTGAGTTACTTTCGTAAGAAATTTCAAAACACAAAGTAGTGATGACTTCGAGAAATAGAGATCTCAGTGGTTTCCTGAGTCGACTTCTGTCTTATGTTTTATCAATATGCCCAGCTAAATCAATTGATTGATCAATCTATCTATCTGTTTTTTTAAGGTAAGTTGTGTAGGGAAGATGGGAGAAGTCAAAAGTCATGTTTTAGCAGGGAAAACTTTTACACACAAAGATTATTTTAAACACCTGGGATTTGGCTCACTAAATTTATCCTTGGTTTTAAGCTTATTTAGAATGGTTAGAGTCAGGAAGGCAGTGCGATTCAACTAGGAAAATGACACTGTGCAATTTACTCTCTGGGACTGCACAAGCACCCCGTTTCTACTTCAGGGGCACCACCAGGAATGTCACACAAAACAGACATCACCAAAAGAATTGGTCAAGCCAAGGTGGGCCTACTGTGTTTTGATGTATCCCAACACCACACAACCTTAGTTATCCCTTTCTCTTAAAGATAGAATTTGGGGAGAAGAGATTATCTTAGCTTTCTGGTTGGTTAAATTGTGGATAAACAAGAGTTTGTAGGCTTTACTTCAAGGAACAGATCATGCCTGACACATGCTGAAGCCCTGTTGGGATGGTGTAGCCCTTTCTCAGACCAAATTTTGTCACATGGACATCCTGAGATCATTTCCAATTTTCCAACCCCTAGAAAGACAAATTTCAAGAAAAGTGGTTTTTCTTCTAATTTTTCTTCACTTGTTGCAGTCAGGATGTGGCAACGTTAGGGATGGCTGACCATCACAGTCTCAAATGGAGAACTTCTTTTGCTCATGGCTGTGTGGTCAAGGCCTGGCTGTTGTGGCTGGAACCTCATTCAAGATAAAGCATTATCTCTAACTTTTATGATTCTAGGCTGAAGCACAGCTGAGCTTAGCTCATTTCAGCTGAAGAAATAGAACTCAATGGGCATAAGATCTCTTTTTAAATATTTGTTTTCAAGGGAATTACTCAAAAGCTGCCTACTATAAGCAATCTATGAGTAATGAGTTAGCCATTTTAATGATATCAAAAATTCATGGTCAAGTGAATTTAAGATAATCCCCAAAGTCATTGTTTAAACACAAGGTAATGTTAAGTTTTAAGTTTAGTTTCTTAGGACAGTTTAGGGGGCCATTCGCTCAGAACTTTGTCAGTTCATGTGGAAATGGAGCAACGAGGCTTTCCTCCTTGAAATCTGATGTTCTCCTTCTTAGTGTCATTGCATAGACACCCAGAGAGTCAATGAACACTATTTCAAAACCTGCCTCAGTGTATCATGGCAGAAAATTCCACCATCCCCATAGCATTCATGCTTTTCTTTATTTCTTTTTTTAATGCTAAATTTGGTCTCCGTTTAAACTTTTTGTCCCTTCCTCCATCTAGTCTTTAAAACATGGAACCAGAGGAACAAAGCTTCTTATGGACTAATCTGTCTGGGTGTCCTCCCTGAACGTCAATCTTTGTATGTTTTACCCACATTAAATAGCAGGAGAGATGGCCCCACTGTTCCTCAGGGCCTCAGATGTTTACACTGGAAGAGCCCATAGACCTTGGTAAACACAACCCTCTGATTTCACAGTCTAGGAAACCAAGACCCAGCGTAAAGGACTAATACCAACTAGGAGAGGGAGCGCCCCTCCATTCAGGGGCCTTATGGACACCCCCTCACTACCAGCGACCCACTCATTCAAACCGGCACTTTTCTCAATCTTAACTCAAAATTCAGAAACTCTGAGAAATCTTCCTCACGCCTTATTTTGAAGATAAGGCTATTGCGCAGTTTTAAATACTTCATTTCAATTATCTACTAGATTGGTGCATTCAAAGTAATGGTGGACTATTTAATATGCTAGTGTAAAGTCAGACTTTCTTTTCTAGAATGTTAGTTGATTGCTATTTTTCTTTGTGTCCTTCGATGCTATATAAAGATTCCCTTCTCTTCTCTAATGCCACCCTCTCTTCACCCATGACACACATGGGTGGATGCACATTTTAATCAAACTTCCTTTTTCATACATCTCTTAGGCCAGGGCGATGGCATTTGTTCTCATTTCAGATCCATTCTCTCCCCCTCACAAAGGACCCCATCTCCTTGACGACTCCTCCACCAACCCTACATGACCACATCCTTCTTCGGACACTAATATGCCTCAGGGCTGCCTTGAAGGTTAGCCATGTCCACCTAATTCCTAACTGCATGATGATGATGCTAGCAGACACTCACAAGAGCTTGTCAGGGCTCCGGCAGTATTCCTAGCTCTCTCAGAGGCTGACTCACCCAACCTTTACAGTCACCCTATGGCATAAGTGCTACTGTTTCACAGAGGGGACATCTGGGGCAGAGGGGACACGTGAGTGTAGGAAGTTTAAGCAACATGGCCCAGTGGTACTCAGCTAGAAAGTAGCTGAGAGAGGATTTGAACACAGGAGTCAGGCCCTAGGAGGCATGTCATAACCACTGTGTTCTAGTGCCTCTCCATATGTCAAGGGACCAACAAAGAAGGTGGGCTGCTTCACCCATCAGGCCCAAGAAATCAGGTATTATTGAGACCATTAGAGAGGAAAATACAGCAAATATTTTGGTCTGAGGGTTTTTTCACTGGAACCATTTAAAAGCAACTTTAGTTCTATTGGCAGGAGAATTACAGAGTTCTATGCTATAAACAGCAGAGGATTGTGGCATAAATAAAAAAACTTGAACCATTTTCTCTCTTTTTAGAGGGAAAAAGAAGTTTTCTGAAACCCATAGGCATTTTCTTGATGGGTTAAGGGGTCTTTCTCTATGCAGATGGGCTTTCTAGCTTTAAATCTGCTGAAAGCCTTTATTTTCCAAATCTTGCCTGACAACCAGTGTTTCACTTATTCTGGGCCCCACACAGCTTCTCATAAAATATTTTGCTTCAAAGTGAGTTGTGAAAATGGGACTCACAAAATGATGACAGAAATACTGCTTTTAAAACTATCCAGAAGGCTTCATGGTAACAAAATAGAACGTATGAGAAAAAAATGTCCAGTTGGTGTTACAAAGGTGTAAAGGAAATGGGAGAGGGTTTCTTTTTACTGGAAGCAGCTAAAAGAGACTCATTAAAGATGATAATTTAGGGCCGGCCCCGTGACTTGGTGGTTAAGTGCTCGCGCTCCGCTGCTGGCGGCCTGGGTTCGGATCCCGGGCGCGCACCAACGCACCGCTTCTCTGGCCGTGCTGAGGCCGCGTCCCACATACAGCAACTAGAAGGATGTGCATCTATGACATACAACTATCTACTGGGGCTTTGGGGGGAAAAAAAAAGATGATAATTTACTCATATAATCTTTTTTGTTAAAAGTAATATTAATATAATACTGAAATAATTTCACTAGATATTATATAAGACACAGTTAACATTAATTTCAGTGACTTATTACCAGATAAAAATAAGGAAGTATTAAAAACTGTTAAGAGGGAAATTAGAAGAACATCTTCCTTATGAAATATCTATCAAGGAAGAGTGACGAGAAGACGTCCCAGACACATAAACCCTTGGAAAATATGCTCCCCATGGGCTATTTCTGAAATAATTGTTAAGGATGTATTTCAGCAAAACACAAAAGCAAATCTAATGAAGGAGGAAACCTGAGATCTAATGAACGGAAACCAGCCAGGCAGAGCGATATAAAGACAGCCCACAGTGACCAATGGAGAGCAAACCCATGAAGAGTCCACACAGCACCGTCCAATAGACAGTATGGTTCAGGGGCCATGTCCTAGGGATACGGCAAATGAGGCATATGTTTTTCTAATAATCAGAATAAGAAAAGGCAAACAGGGGACAGCCTGGTGGTGTAGTGGTTAAGTTCATGCACTCTGCTTTGGCAGTCCAGGGTTCACGGCTTCAAATCCTGGGCTCAGACTTACCCACTGCTCATCGGGCCATGCTGTAGAGGCATCCCACATACAAAATAGAGGAAGACTGGCATGGATGTTAGCTCAGGGACAATCTTCCTCAAGCAAAAAGATGAAGATTGGCAATAGATGTTAGCCCAATCTTCCTCAGAAAAAAAACAAAAGAAAGAAAGAAAAGGCAAACAGAACCTTTAAAAAAACAAAATAGTTACAAGAAACTTGTGGTCCAGATGCAAATAAACCAAACGTTGCGATTTTGAGCATGTTAGAGAAGAGAGTCCATTTGACCTTGAGGACTGGAGAATTCCCCTTACAAGGACATGAGGTTAGTCATAGAGCATAACATGTCTTTGCCCATCGGCCAATCGCACTGCTCAGTTCTGTCGTAAATACTCTTTATATAATTACATCACAACTGCTCTTATTTACAGTTGTAAGACAGAAGGTAAATTACTAACTTTGACAACATAAAAATAAGGGTTTAACCAGGAAAATTTGGGAAATTTATGGGGGGAAAGGTATAGGGAAGTATGAGGAAATAATTTCTTCATCTTACCCAGTGAGAATGAAGAAATACTATCAAGAAGTAGAGATTTAAGGTATTATTTAGTTAAAAGGCCACAAGTATAGAGGAACCTCCCCACTAGTAAATATTTCCACTGACACTTGACATGACATAAAAACTGTCATTTACTTCAGGTTCATATTGTCCTAGGGAAAAAAAACATTCTATTCCCTCTTCAGAACACAGTTCTCTCTCTGGGTCCTCTGATTCCAGGGAGCTCCTCCTGACTATCCAGACAGTTCGAATTTAGAAAGTACAGTTGATCCCTTCTTTCTGGTGACAAGCACGAGTACAGGGACATAAAACAGAGGGTACACAAACAGTAATCATATTCTCTCACCATTGAAATCCTGCTCTTTGACTGGCAAATCCTCCCCCCTAAGCATGCTGTGGTCCCACTCCAAGCCATCCTTCAAAGCTCACTTTGACCGATGCTTCATATTTCCAGTTGCAGGAGATGGTCTGACAGATGGAAAGATCATGGATTTATGTGGTTAAAGGTGGTTCATATCCTGCTTCTCTCACGTCTCTGAAACTTCAGGCAAGTTACTTAATCTCTCCCAACTTGAGCTTCCCCCTCTGTAAAATAGAAGCACTGGCCCCCATCTCACATGTCTGACTGATTAACTGAAATAATACGCGAGGCATTTAGTCAAGAGCTTAGCACATAGTAGGTGTCAGGAAATGTTACAATTTCCTTCCTTCCCTCCGTAGATTGAATTTATTGTGTTGAATATGAAGTGTTCTTAATATATTTGGTCTTCTTTTTCCTCCATTTAAACATCTGTAGTCATCAGTAGAACTTTTAGGAAATGTTCCTTCGTGTATAAATTTCCACAATTCTGTGACCAGTTCACTGAACAACTAGAGCCATCCTAGTTCAGCATTGCCTGGGCTGGACCAGAGACTGGGTTGCTGCTGCCACCTGGTGGTCACAACGGGAATTTGAGGCAGCATTTCCTAGAAGCTAGAATGCTAAGGTTCAAACGGCCAAGGGCCGCCCCTCCCCGACTCCCACCCGCTGTGTTAGAGGGAGCTCGGCGACGGCGGCGAGAAGCCCCTGCTTATTTTCTAAACAGCAGTGCCTGGAAAGCGGGATACGTAGTGGTTTGTTTCTATCTTTTGGATTATAAATCAAAGTCAGAACTGACCATGGGCAAAAATGTAAAGTCGGCAAAGGTTGGCTTTGAGGATCTGAGATTCTTTCCTATTTCTCTTTCCCACCCGTCTTTGATTTCCTTTGTCCTCATGACACGTACCCTATCTGTTCTTCCTGAAATCAAAATCTGTTCAGAAAAAAAAATTCCAATCAAATAATTGACCCTAAGATATAAGTGACTAGTAAGGGTAAACGTGACTTCTCTCCCTGTAATGTTTGCATTTTTACTCACTCTTTTTTAATAGAGGGATTGTATGTACATGGTAGAAATTACAAGGGGTCCTCACCGCCAAACTACCCCGTTCCATTCTATAGAGGCACCTCTTTACTGGATCCTTCCAGAGACTTTCTGCCCATATACGTGTGCATACAAATAATACTTTTTTATTATTTTTAAAAGGCAAACGCTATACACGCTATTCTGCATCTTGCTCTTTTCCCCTAATGTAGCTTGGAGATTGTCATGGTATTTGCACTTTAACAGGAATTAAAACTCCATCTTCCTCTGGCAAAAAATAAATCTCTCTTCTTGGAAGTTGGGGGGTCATCAGCAGGGACAGAGGGGGTCTGAGGCAGGGGCTCAAACTTTGGCCAGGCTGTGGATCATCTGGGGAGCCGGTCAACTAGGCGAGGTCCCGTTCCTGATCCAGTAGGTCTGGGAGGGGCTGGGAATGACACATTTAATGAGGAACTTGGGCGATCCTAAGGCAGGCTCTGTAACCGCACTTTGAGAACCACTGTTTAAAGGTAGACATTCTCAGCGTGGTTGCATATTAGAATCACCAGAGGAGCGTCTAAAAAACATTCTGATTCTGATTAGCTGGGTCTGGGCCAGTTCCCAGGTGAATCTAATGTGCGGCCAGGATTGAGAATTCAGGCAACAATTCTCAAATTTGGCTGCTTATTGGAATCATTTGGGAAGCATTAAAAACTACTGACGCCTAGGTCGCAACCCCAGAATAATGATATAATTGATCTGGGGTGTGGCCCGTGCACTGGGAGAGTTTTTAGAGCCCCCCAGTGATTCAACTATGCAGCCACGGTTGAGAAAACCTGGTTTAAGAACGTGATAATTCCAGAGTCGTGACAGGTGAGGCTGACAGATCAAGGAACGTGTGTGTCTCTGGTGCCACTGTTCTGATAGCCCCGGGGAAAGCGGAAGTCAGGCTAACCTCCTCTATTCTAGGCTGTCCCCTTCTATTCTTCTTTGGTTATAAACAGTTGTACTGTTCAATAAATATTAATTCAATCAGAACTTTGTTTTCTGTCACTAGTATGGTAGAAGGACAATATGACAGCTAACCATCCATCCTTGATCGATAAGAGCAATCAAATGAGTTGAAACTGTGGAGAGAGGACCAAACCCCATTTCCTTGAGAGTTCCCTTTGGCCTGGCACAGGGACTCCCCTATCAGAGAAATCTGGGCTCCAGAATCGTCTCAGCAGCATTCCACACAAACGTATTACTAATCTTCATCAACTTCCACTGGTCAGAGGCATTTTCTTCCTTCCTCTGGTCAACCATCATTTTGATTGGAGGAACCATCTCTGAAACTCTTCTGTGATGGGGCCTCATCAAAAGAAGCATTTTCCTCATTTAGTTCCATTAGCGGCTTCCTACAAAGACCAACTTAGAGCTGAAGATAGAGCCAGTTTTCTGTTTCCAACTCCTAAAATAAGTTGACAGTTTGTTTTTTTAACTATCCCTTCTAATGACCTCTCTGGATGGTGAACAGATTACTTTTTTGTTTTTAACTTGATCGGGCGTAAGTACAAGGAGAGAACTGTTGACATTTCTCCGGCTGTGAGTATTGGCAACACACCAGCTTCGGCTGTTTAATTTACAGCAGTATAGCTGCGGGCAAGTCAACCTAATGAGGGAGACTAAAGATTTAGAGTTACATTTTAAATTTATCTTCGTCTTTATTTCTTCCTGTTCCAACAAATAAAAAAGTGCCTCTGGGATATTCTAGGGTGAAGGTATCTAGCTTGTGGTGCCTTATGTATGGCCAGAAAGATATTGAACTCTAACTTACACGTGGATCAGCCACAGCTCTGTTTCCTCTTTATGTTGGTAGTACACCTCTGCTGGTTGGGTTCATGTGGGAAGTAGCTTGGCCTAGGTTTTCCATTATGGGATAATAGTAGGCTTTTCTCTCTGGGAAACTTACTGTAAACTGGGGCCAAACCAGTAAGGATGCAGAGGAAGGTGCTGTGGTGAAGGCTTTCTCTGATTGGAGGATCTTGCTGTCTAAACCCAAGTTCACAGTTGATGAGTATGGGTTGTCATCACGGAAGGTGGTCACTTCCTTCTTACCTATCCAGTCACTGAAGCACCACAAACTAAATCCTGCCCTTAATATTCTGGTGAAACACTTATCCATAACGGTGCCTGATGAATTGAAAATGCAATGTTTTCTCCTCCAACCTCACCCTGTCTAACTCCCCTCCTGCTCTGGCTCCTTTCTTCTGGAAATCTTCCTTCCTTGGCTTTTTGAACTGAACCTCTCAGTACTGGTTGCCCTTCCCTATCTGTTCGATACTGTCCTGTCTTTACTCTCTCTCTTCTTCATTAGTTTCTATCCCTTCACCTGCCCCTTCAAGGTGGACATTCACCAGGTTCTGTTCTGGGCCTCTTCTGTTCTCAACCCATCCTCTCCCAGGCTGCTCCTCTGCCCCTAAAGTTCTCCCTCCTGCCCGTGTGTTGATGACTCTCAATTCCACGTCTCCAGATCCAACCTTTCCTGAGCTCCAGGTCCATGGGTCCAGCTCAGTCCACATCCCACAGCATTGCAAACTTGACCAAACTGAGTGTACCACTTTGCCCCATATAACCAATTCCTTCTTCTGGCATCAGCTTCTCAATCTGGAAACTTCTCCCTGGCTCATCACACCCAGCTCTGCCATGGCAGAAATAGGTCCCAAATCCATCTTCTCTTTCTATTTCTATACCTTCTTATCTTTCACTTGGGCTATTTCTCTAACTTTCTACCTGGTTCTTCTTAATTCCAGGATTTTTCCTTTCTGTTTTCCATAATACTTTTTAAATCTCTTGCTAAAATAAAATGTATTCAAATCCTTTGACTTATCACTGCCTACAAAATAAGGCATTGGGGAACCTTCACAGCAAAGCACAAATTTACCAGCAACAGGCTTCAAACCCAATATTTTAGCGTCATTTCATGCCGTTCTCCCGGGCTCTTGTTGTGCTAAACTCCTTCCATTACCTGAAACACTATTTCATGTTTTCATTAAAAAACATTTACCAAACATCTGTTATTCACAAGGTCTGGGCTGCTGCCAGGAATACAACGGGGAATCAACATCTTTGTCAACTGCCCTTAATCTTGGCTCCATTGTATGGTTTTTATCTATCTATCTAATCTGATTCAAATCTTTTGATAATAAAGAAAAAGGTGAATAACTAAATCTGTTAAATCTATTGATTTTGTTGGACACCCTGTGATTCAATGCCTCAGTGCTCTTGCACTTGCCATCCTCACTTCCTGAAGTACCCTTTACCCAGGGTTAACCTCCATTCCTGGCCTTTCATTTCCACCCACTTCCCATCTACCTGGCAGAGTCCTGCTTGGAGAAGAGTCAGGTAATGGGTTGCAGCTGGGCAGGAGGCTGTGCTAGCTGATGTTTACTGAGCACTTATTACCCATCTGATCCTGTGTTGAGGGTACTCAATGCTGAACCCTCCCAACAGCCTCTCAGGCAGGTTCTCATTATATCCTCACTTTACAAATGAGAAAATTGAGGCTTAGGGGGGTGAAGAAACTTTTCCAGGCAGTTTAACACTGGCACTGGATGCCAACCCTATACCGCGTCCCACTCATAGCAGCTGACAAGTAAGTAGAATACAGGATTATATTTGTGCTATGAGTGAAACCCTATAAACATGCGTAAGAGGGGAGATTGGTAAGAAATCCCACAAAGCTTCTAGTACTGGTAGTATGAGATGATGGGAATACTGAACACCTCACCCCCACCCCCCACCCCACCAATGGCTGTCAAGACTGCTCCCCCACCCCTCCCAAGAAAGGCGCCCCCTCTGTGCTCCTCTGGCCCTTTTCATACATCTCCACCACAGCACTTATCTCATCGTGTAGTTTTTCTGTTTACCTCATTTCACCCGATAGATTGAGCTCCCCAGGAGAAGAGATTGTGTCTCTTCATATCTTTCAACCTCCAATGCTTAGCAGAGGGCCTGGCACATGAAAAGGGCCTGGTGGGTATTTGATGAGTGGATGTATGGTCTCTATCTGCGGCTCCGTGGGCCATGTGATATCTGTCACAACTCCTCAACTCTGCCGCTGTCATGCACAAGCAGCTGTAGGCAATACGTACGTGGATAATCGTGGGTGTGTTCCAATAATACTTTATTCAGGGACGATAAAATTTGAATTTCATGGAATTTTCACATTCAAGAAATATTGTTCTTTTGATTCTTTTCTAACTATTTTAAAGCGGAGAAACCATTCTTAGAGTGGACTGGACAAGAACAGGAGGTGGCTGGATTTGGTCACAGGCCATGGTTTGCCAACCCCTGCTCTGCTCTTCAAATTACCTGTCACAGCTCTGACCCCGGGCACTGTTCTGCTGTCCCATGTGTAAAAACAGTCGTGGCGATGAGGTTGTGGGAGGCAGCCCACCCAGGCTATCTAGTGTGCCAGTGCAGCACGACAGTTCCACTGACACCTGAATCGAAGTGACCGTTAAAGATGGTCAACAGCTTAAAGCGACGTGGTCGGGCTCACAAAAAGTCCTGTTTTTCTATTCACCAATGAAGTTACCAGTTAACCTCTTGGGGAGAGGAGTTGAAAGGTTTGCAAATAGGGCTGCTATTTAAAATTGGGAGCAGTGGGCAGCCCATGAGCAGTTATCGGGACACATGCAGACGTGTGCATTCGGGAAGGCTGCGGGACCCATCAAAGAGCCTGCATCCAGGTGCAGCACGTGTGCCAGATAGCTTTTGATCTGTTACAAATAAAGGAATTTAAAATTCCCAAGCAAAGCAAAACTCCAGAGGATAGTGTCAAGGTAATGGGATTATAGCCCTGAAAACAGGTCAATGGGAAGACACCTGCCTTTTAAATCGACACAAATAGCTCAGAAGCGCTGGGCTGCTGCTTCTCTTAACCTAGAAGTGTTTCTGGAACTTGGTAGAAGGCCACTCTTTACATAAAACTTGTCTTTGCTGTTGAAAAGAGTCATTTGTTGCTTGAGTGTCTCTCCGAGAGGTCACTGGGGGAGTTCGCCAGACTCCAAAGCAGGGGAAAGAAAAAGCTTTGCAGTAACACACTCTGGCCTCTGTAAAAAATTTATCAACTGCCCCATAACTCCAATATTAATCTCACACTCACTAGGATCCTGAAAAGTTGAGGAAAGTGAATGCTAGTGTTTGAGGAGAATTTAGTAAATGGGGTACCAGCAACAGCTAACTGACACCAGCTGTGTTGGAGGGTAGGCCTCAATGTACTCATTTGTGACATGAGGCGGCTGCATCAGACTGTGAGGTTCTTTTCTGTTCTATGAGCTGGGATTATAATATATTCTCCTACATGTGTGTAACCTGAATTTCACCATGTTCTGCCACACACCCAGCTGGGCTAGCAGTGTGGGATAGGTTGCTGAGAGACTGAAGAAATGACCCAGAGACAGCGAACGACACATATGGGTTTGTTGGGGGTTATTTCCAGGGAAGGTCCAGTGACGGCCAGCTGGAGAGAATTGTGCACCTGCTACAAAGCCCTGAGAAAAGCTTGCTTAAGTGGTTAGAGGAACAAAGGCTGTGTGCTTGCCAAGGGGGATCGTCCTTGTATGACCTGCATTCCAAGGACCAGAGCTCCCCCCGGAGGGCCTCCGTGTTCCCTCAGACCACGACGACCTTTGTGCTAACTATCCCACAAGAAACAGTGGTTTGGCCAAGCACAGAACTGTTATCATCACGAGTACGGGCGCATAGCCCAGACAAGGGGCTTCAAGGATGCATGGATAAAAGGGCATGTAAGCTAGTGCCCCTACACACCAGATCTCACCAATGTTTGGGTATGAAAAGAACATGATATTACTTATGTAGTCTTCTGGCCAAAAATCTTTCACATGAATCTAATCATGAGGAAACAGTCAGACAAATCCCAATTGTGAGACAGTCTACAAAACAACAGGCTTGCACTCTTCAAAAATGCCACCGTATGGAAGAGGAAATTTTAAAAATTACAAATAAATCACGGGGATTGTTTAAGATTAAAAGAGACTAAAGAGACATGATACCAAACAGCAACTATTAGGACACTTGGAGTAATTTCACGGAGGACTCTGTATCAGTTAACAGATATACAATATATAATGTAATTACATGTATTACACAGTATATAATAATGACATTGTGGTTATGTAAGAGAATGTGCTCATTCTTAGAAAACATAAGCTGAAATATTGAGGGGTAGAGTCTCATGGCATCTACAATGTACTTTCAAATGGTTCAGAAAAAAGTGTGTGTGTGTGTGTGTGTGTGTGTGTGTGTGTGTGGAGAGAGAGGATCAAGCAAATGTGACACATTGTCAGCATCTAGCAAGTCCGGAGGAAGGATGTGAAAGCTTTTGTTGAACTATTCTCTGCACTTTTCTGTGGGTTTGAAATTTTCCAAAATTAAAAGTTGGGATAAAAACACCTGTGTCAGATTTCCTACCAGGCTGGTGCCCTGGAGGAGGGAAGAAACGGAGGGAAGGAGGGCCGGGGGCTGGGAAGAGCACTGTTTTCTTTGCAGAGGTTGTGTGATCTCAGACACATACAAAAAGGAAAAGAGATCTCAGAGGCCGGGCTGGATAGATAAGAAGGTCGGAGGAAGATGCTCCCAGGTCCTGCTAGTCTAAGAGATGGGACTAGACAAGAGGGCTCTCTGGGGCCTGGAGACACCTAACAGAGGGAGAGAAGCCACACTTCCAGCACTGAGCAGAGTGATCCCACATGGGGCAAAGGACTCGGAATCCAGGAAAATACTGATAAGACCCCCTTACAGCTGCAGGTGGCATCCGTAATTGGAGTGATTAGGACATCATCTTAAAGATTGGGGTAGTTGTGGTACAAACTTTTAGTTATAAGATAAAGAAGCACTGGGGATGTAATGTCCCACATGATGACTGTAGTTAACACTGCTGTATCGTATATTTGAAAGTTGCTGAGAGAGTACAGTCATGCGCCACACAACGATGTTTCAGTCAATGACAGACTGTATATACGACAGTAGTCCCTTAAGATTAGTACCATATAGTCTAGGTGTGTAGTAGGTGATACCATCTAGGTTTGTGTAAGTACATTCTATGATATTCGCACAATGACGAAATCGCCCAACGATGCATTTCTCAGAAGGTATCCCTGTGATGAAGCAAGGCATGACTGTAGATTCTAAAAGTTCTCACTGCAAGGAAAAAAAATTCTATGTGTATAACTATACGAGGTGATAGATGTTAACTAAACTTATTGTGGTAATCATTTCACAATATATGTATATCAAGTCCTTATATTGTACACCTTAAACTTACACGGTGTGTCAATTATATCTCAATAAAACTGAAAGAAAAAAAGATTGGGGTAGCTGTTCCAAGTGTGTAGAGAAAATCTGGACAAGTCTGATCAGGAAAGTCCGGAAAGGTCATTGCAGCACAGCTGAAGCATCGTTGGGTTCATTCTGAGATGACGGAGTTACTGAGAGAGGAGAGCTGAGGGACCTGGGGAAGGTAGGTGGGTAGGGTGCCAGGGGAGGACAAGCGGCAGGCCATTAGGACAGAAATAAGCAGACTCAGGCTGAGCAGATGGTGGCCCAATGGGAACCCCTACCAGATGGGATTATCTCCCTCAGCCGAGTCAAGCTCTTCGACAAGATAGAGTGGAACAACGGACACTTTTGGCAGACATAACAGGCCTTGACTTTATATCTGTCACTCTTCCTGGGACAAATCACAGAGAAATGTCAGAGACAAAGTCTGAATCTAAAAACAGAGAGCAGTGGTTCTCCCATGTTTGTGAGCATCGGAATCTCCTGGAGGGCTTGTTCAAAGCCAGATTGCTGGGCCCCACCCACAAGTTCCTGATTCACTAGATGTAGGGCGGGGAAGGGGTGGGGATTTGCATATTTAACAAATTCCCAACTGATGCTGATGCTGCTGGTCCTGGGACCACACTCGGAGAACTACTGACTTAGAGGAAAGGAAGTGAAAGGTGGCTCTCATCTAGCAAGCTATGCTGGCCCTGTGCAAGAGAAAGGAAAAGGAACCAACCTTTTCTTAAGCTGCCTTAAGAACAGGTTCAAGTATTCAAAACTTGGCTGAATCTTTAAAAAATGAGTAGGGAAACAGAGGAGCAACAATGGAGGGTGTCCCCTTGCTGCAGAAAGAAAAAGAACCATTACTCAAGGGGTGGGATTGGGAAGTGAGGGGAGACAGCACTAGGAGGAGTGGCCGGCTGAAGTCCTGGTCCTCAGCAGGCCCCCAGAGGTATGGGCTCCAGTTCCAGAATCTGGCAAGGGCAATTCTCCAAGAGAAACTATCAAACTATGCTTTGGAGACGGGATTCCTAGGCCTAAGCTATGCCTATCTCCCTCAGCCACTGAGGCTGACCCCCTGAGGCCACACAGCCTGCTTCCTAAGGCTTTTCCTGACACCTGTACCACGTAAATACCAGCTAACCAGTGAGTGAGTAAACTAATGTCCCACTGGCTTATCACACTATTTTCATTATAGTAAGAGCTACCATTCATTAAATGTTTCCTAAGTGCCAGGCCCTCATCACCCCCAGGAACTGCATTATTACGCTTCTATCGCAGGTAGGAAATCGCAGCCTTGGACAGGTTGAGTATCTTGCCTAAGGTCACTCAAGTAAGACTTTAGGTCATAAGTGCTTCCTCACCTTTCCTCCTGGGAAGAAGATCCCCCTAGGAAAGGGGAGGTGTGGGAGCGTAAACCAGAAGCAGGGAGAAGGAATGAGGAGCAGGAAAAAAACCAACACATGCTCACAGCAAAAGGAAAGCTTTAGCATTCATGAAAACTGAGCTGCTCCTTCTGAAATCATCATCTGAGAAAATCTTACATCCACGAACTGACCTATTTTCATCGTGGTCTTCTGAGTAGAAATCCCTTATAACATAAAGCAAATAAAGCAGAATTGCTGACTCTCATAACCCTCTTAACACCTCCTGGCTAATCAACGAGACTGAGTTTTCAGTTCAAGCCTGTTGCACTACACAATGCCGAGAGCTGGACCCCAAGTGAGTCCCCGGCTGGTGACGCTGTGAAGGGAAGCACATGGAGTCTCCATCCCTGGATCTTGCTGAGGGGCTGAGAGGCGTGTTTTGGTTGGGCGAGGCAGGCAGACATCACAGACATGAATACAAGCCTGCAGCATGGGCTTCAAGAGCTTTGATCTGTTTGTAAAGCTGGTAAAAACTGCTCCTCGGGAGCCAAAGCCAAATCCAATACTGTAAAGGAACATTCACTAGAGAGCGACTTCCCTCCCGGGTACATATTTGCATGAAGTGCAAAATTGCTAAACATCTGAAGAAGAAAAAAGCTGGGAATCTTATGACTGAACTACAAGTTGCACTGACACTCCAAGCCAAGTCCAAAACAGACACAGTGCCGTCAGCCTCTACAACCGCCCCACGTACCGCCACAGTGCGAGCTTGCTTAGTCTTGTCTTCCCCAGACCCTTGATCATGAGCAAAAACAGAAACATATTTATACATCAACTCTGGAAGGTAAATTCATTTCTCTCATGCCTTTTCTTGATGATAAAAAAATCAAGTAGAAATGCATTCCAACTTTTTACAATTCAATGATAACACTTTATCTTGAATTCTTACCTTCTAAATGATTGGTTTCTTCTCAGGACACTATAGTTCCTTGGTAAATAATGAGAAAGGACTGAACAACTGAGAAGGCGTAAATATCAACCCAGCTGACGAAGTACTAGGGTAAGAACTTAGGAAGGGGGCCCTTTAACTCTCATGGGAGTTTCTCAAAAAACAAATGTCGTGGAACCAGCCTGGTGGCGTAGTGGTTAAGTTTGCAGGCTCCGCTCCAGTGGCCCAGGGTTCATGGGTTCAGATCCCGGGAGCAGACATACACACCGCTCATCAAGCCATGCTGTGGTGGCATCCACAAACAAAATAGAGGAAGATGGGCACAGATGTTAGCTCAGGGCCAATCTTCCTCACCCCCAAAAAATGTGATAAGAAGATGTTTCATTTATCCTACTGAGTTTCAGGAATATCACGTGATCTCAAGAGAACTAGGAAGAAACGCTGGCCACTAGCCTTCAATGAAAAGCAATAGGTAATCAGCTCAAAAGGAAGAAAAGAGAGTTTGGTATTTCATGTTCTATTTCAGTACCCTCTGCTATATTTAGTTTCATGGTGGAGACCTATGTGATGAGTCTATATAGTTTTATTCCCGGTAATTTCTCTTTAGTCTATCAGTTGATCACACGCCATGCGAGTTAGAAGCAGGTGGCGGGCCCCAATTTGCTGCAAAAATGGCATCAAGCCTGTGAGGGAAGCAGGCAGAAGGAGAGTGTCATGGAAAAGAAGATCTGAAATCATATTAATAAAGAGCACAACCCATTAGAAAGAGGCTGTTGCTTTTTAAATGTTTTGTTTGCAGTTACAGGACAAAAATAGGCAGACTGAGCGACATATGGTTCTTAAAGCTGTTAGTTAGCTCACTGCATTCAAATCTTCTTCCGAGTCATTCAGGAAGATATAACTCACAGATCACTGCCAGTGTTCCCACTCCCCAGCAGAGCCAGGCCCTGCTGCCCTTCACTTACCCAAGCAGTGACGGATATGATGCACGAACTTGGGAGGAAGAATTGATCATGCCCAGCACTGTGTCGGGAGCAGCCTGACCTCTTATTTGGCCATTCTGTGGGCCTCTAGCTTACCAGATGGGGTGGAAAGTATAATTGAAGTGAGAAAATATTAGAAAGCCCATTGGGCAACAGATCTACACTTGCATACTGGTCAACATTATCTGTAAAAAAGCAGATAGTTTTCATCAAAGTCTCTTTCCCAAAGAGGACAAAGTTGTCCTTTATCCCAACAGCTGGGAAGTGCAAACACAACCTTTTCCTTTACAGGTAAAATGGCACAATTTGCTGTAATTGCTCTCACTACAGATGGGCAAGGAGGTGGCCCACTGCACGTTATTCATTTGCCGAGAAGGGACATCCCTATTGCTGAGGGTCACACTTTAGTTCAGAACCTCCATCCATGCTTGTCTGTCTTACTGGGTTAACTTAAAACGTCACTTCCATGCAGGCTCCTTGCTACCACACTTTTGTTTGCCATTCAGCACAGAGTTGGATATCATGTGCTCCTCTACTCTTTGGTCTCATGTAGGTCAGTGCCAAGCAGCCCTTCACATGGGAGAGTTCAATTGCATTTCAGGAACACGCAGCAGTAAACGCCTTTGGTTCAAGCCTAACTTGCAAAACTACTCAAGAGACTAGAAATGACATCGTTAACAGGCCCAAGTCTTGTGTTTGTCTACATCATAGGATTCCTCCGTGTCTATTAACTCTCCCTTTGTTCTTTATGACACGTGACTTTCTGGGCTTTCAAAGACTGACATAATTAATATTAAATACCTGAGAAACTATATGTATTTAATAATGTTTATGGAGTGCCTATAATGCACTGAGTAGAAACATGGACCCTACACACAAGGAATCCATAGGGAAAAAACAGTAAACAAAAAGTACAATAATGTTTAGGTGTCATAATAGAGAATAGAAGACATGAGCTGTGTGGCATTATTTCAGCTCTCTGAGATAGAGTGAATATAATAATACCTCATCTCAGGTTGATTGAGGGGATAAAAGAAGATTACACACATAGAACCTGGCATAGAACTAGTATGTATTTCACAGAATGTTTTTTTAGTCCCCTAAGTGTTCCCACCACCACTCCCACCCCCATACCTATGAGAGAACTACGAGTGATTGTAGCACACCCAGATAGAATTAAACATTCAAAACCTCTAAGAGAAGACTGACTATTTGGTCTTCCCACTCTGGGGGCCAGAATGTGTACTGCCGTTGTCAACTGGAGTCCACTTGGACCCAAGCCTTTGACTCAAGGAGGTAAGATTACCTATAAATGGTTGAGCCCACCCTGTGGATGAGAACCGTGTTCAGATAGCTAACGTACAACCAAATATCACAATTTATAAATAGCATAGCTTAGAGTACTACTATTGAATGGAATTCCGTTTTCCTTTCATGGGGAATTGCTGGAACGAGTGTGACTAAGGAAACTGTCTCTACTCTGATCTGGCCCAGATGTTTTTCTTTTCTTTCATCACCAGGATCCACAGATCGTCTTCTGTATACCTATGCTGGCTTAGACACAAGCAAGAGGGTCCTGCCTTGGACTGGGCACTTGAGGGAAGCCCATCCTTCACTCCCCAAGGGGCACAGCTGGAGCCCAGGCCCACCTCTAGGTTACTCTATGAGTATTCAGGACCCTGGAATTCCCTGCTCAAATAGCTCTGAGCCCCCTTCCAAGCTGTACATACTACTTTTCTGAGCCATCCTCTCGAGGGTGAGACCTTGCCAATGGTGTGTACAACCCCAATGCCAGTGGGGTGGCCAAGGGGTGACTATTGGCAGGGGTGTGGCTGGAGCTCAGACATGCAAGCTGGCCACATTTGTACAGGTGGGCTCTTGCTATGTGGGATGGAGCCTGGGGGATAAGAAAGGGGCTAGGTCATAGGCCTGAGGACGATGAGGGGTCTCAATTTGAACCTGACCTTCCAGGTCTTTATGAAGTTGCATTTGTCAAAGTAGGGAGCTAGAATATATTTTATTTATCAATTTGTAAACCTAATTAATAATTTTAATATATTTAGACACATAGAATATGGGCTTCCCATTGTACTCTTGCCCGGCCTCTGCAAATGTTAGGAGTGAGCCTGCTGTTCTGGCCCCTTAACAGTGTGTACCTCGTGATTGTTCCCTGCATCACACCCCTTGTTACTAACTGCAGAGTATTCTCGCGTCTGCAGCTGCTCACAGTTCAGACTTTATATATAGTCTTTATCAACTGCATTTGCTTCCCTCTAATGCCCCTAATAAACATCTGCTGCTTATCACTTCTTATGGGTTTTTGTATAGTCGGGGGTTTAGAGCTTAGAGTTTAGTCTCTTTCTCGGTCCTTTCTATATTCTACACAGTCTTTTCAGTGGGAAATGAAGTTTCCAAATTGAGTGCGAGCCTCCACAGTCATGAGACACGTTCTGGGCGTTGCTATCAAATGCTCCTGTTGGCTGAGATAGGCTAGGCTTCACTGTTAAACCACTTGACCCCACTTCCTGGGTCTGCTGCCCACAGTGATGTAGAATGACAGTGGGGTCCTGTCTACCTGAGCCTGGGGGTCTGGAAAGGAGGAAGAATTCAAGCTGAGACTTACAGGAATTTCTTTCTATGGTGGGGAATGCTAAGATTATACCCCAAATTTATCACAAACTAGGTAGATTAATTAAATTAAGTGCAAAAGCAACAAAAGTCAGGTACATATTTGCACTAAGGAACCCCTCCATAAGGCCAAAGATTTTAATCCGTGGTGCAGAGTTGAAAGCTCTCTCTGAGTGCTAATTCCTACACAGCAGACAGAGTGGGGATACGATAATCAACAAAGCTCTGAAAAACGAGGAAAGATTTGGTCCTAGCAACATCCCCGTGGCTATGCCACACTCTAGGTGATAAAGATGATTCACTAAGAGATTAAGTTAGAGAGAAGACAATTGTGAAACAGGATTATTGTGGCACTCACAAGTTTTGCATCCCCCAGTCCCTGCATAACCCAGAAAGATGATAGTTGTTTCCAAATTTGTATGCAAATTATTCCTCGGTAGAAGTATCTGAAAGCAAAATCGGTCCATTGAGTTAATCACGAAACAGGGCACTTCAGTGTGCTCTAGCTCTGACATCTAATCAGCAATACAGCTGCATTTAAATACCGAAGACTTAAAGGATTTTGGCTTCTGAAGCAAGGGATTTTCTAGATAATCTTGCCTATAAGGTCCTTGACTTGTGCAGTCAAATGCTGCCGACTGTGATCGCAAGATATTACAGTGCAGTACTTATATAGGTTTTTCTCCTGCGTATATGGTTGGGAGTTCGTCATTATAATTAGCATTTGCTAGTGAAAAGCTCATTTCTCAATTTTGCTGTTGACTTGATAGAAATGAAATTTGCAAGGATGCGTGCACGCCCCCCTCCTCCCCTCTGTAATTAATTCCCACACCTAGCAAGGCCCTCACTGGGTGGCGTGCAGTGTGGCAGCCTTAAGACAAGTCAAAAAGTTCTGCTCAAAAACTTCCAAGGCTGGAGCTCAAGCCAAGATTTTGCTTTTTCTGTGATTCTCTTTATTCTCTGAATGGAAGGAATCTAACAGAGCAGAAACCAAAATTTAAAATTATGCTCAAATAAAAATGCTTTTAGGTTACTGCAGTGTAGATTATGCAAAAAAGCAATCATTAGGATAGAGCAATCAGCTTCCCTTAAACAAGCCTAAAATAAGGAGCCGAGGGATAAAAAATAAATAAATACATAAATAGAGGAAGAAGAAAAGGAGGAAAAAAAAGAAAAAGGCACACTGAGATGTTGCTTTCGGTGCTCCCTGCTGGGGCGCTGGTAATTATGCTTGTTGGAATATTTAGCATAATTAGTCTTTAGCTGCCCATTTCAGTTCTGCTCAAGATATAAATGTCAAGTCAAAGCTATTAAAAACCATGTTCTTGAGAAACAGATACTCAGAAGGAGAATTGCCCAGGTAGCAAATGCACTGCTGGAAATCACAAATGCCACTGAATATTTGTATTGTTGTGCTGGCGGATGCACTAATTACTGTAATTCTTTTATAGCATATAAACTCTGGGCTGGTTGATAGCCACATAAAATTAATTTTTACGTTAATTAGCCTCTCATTCCAGTGAAAGCTTACTGAAGTCACAAGCTCTGCCCTGCCCGTCCTCTGTCCTTTGTGTGGGTTATTTCCTCTCAGAAGATCAGCCTGTGCGCCCCAGGTCAGTATTTCCTATTAAGTGGCAGGGTTCCTCTTGGCCCTGAGCTACTGTAAACCAGGCATACGATTTACTGTCCATCATCTCAGATAAAAATAGATTTTTTTCCCACAGGCAGCATGAGTATCACTGACTGGAGTCGACAGAAAACACGTCTGGTATCACCAGCTGAGCAGAGGACCCTCGTGCTGTTTTGCATTTATCACGGGCACTTCCCTCGGGGAAGATGGGAAATTCCCGGGGCTGACAGAGAAGCAAATTTCTTCCCCTCCGGGGAGGAGGCTGTAGTTCCAGAGTAGCTTTTATCTGATCCCAGAACTGGGGATGGAGACAGGAGGCCTGATGAAGAAAACAGCCCAGGGCGGGGAGCCCCACCCAGGCAGTGGCGGGAAGAGGCTCTCTGGGAGCAGGAAGTGCACCGTGGCTCAGGCACTGGAATTTACAGACTCACAGAGGCTCAAAAGGCCTTTCCCCCTGCCATCCTCATTTTGCAGGTGAGGAAACCGAGATAAAGGAGGGAGGAGACTTCTCAAGATCTTGCACTGAGTTGATGGCAAAGTTGATGTGACCTGTGTGTAGGGCGCTTTTTATCACATCCCCGTTCACAAAAGCAAGAAAGGATGAGGTCTGCTCTGACCAGGTTGACAATCAGTAAACATGCCTATTTTTTAAACAAAAGAATAGTATTTTGAAAAATATGTAAATGGGAGCTTGGGAATAGGGTGCAAATGTGAGCATGAATAAATGCAGCTGCATAAGTAGGGGGGGGTGAAAATAGGAGAATGGGCAGGCCGGATGAGAAATCGGGCACATTTTTCAAATAGAGCTCGACCTCTCAGCTGTCTGATAATTTCTTTCAGTTATTTACAAGATTAAGTTGCACAAACCTTGTTTAACACAGAATTCGCCCACTGTCAGGCTCAGAAGTAATGGGTGTTGGAAGTTGGTGAATGAACATGAAAGACTGTGCTTTCTAGAATTACCACGGCGAACTGCCCGAGCTCTGTAAGGGGGGCCCAGGGTCCTTGTCTGGTCACAAACCAATTAAGTTAAGTGCTACTGAAATTGCTTTTTATCATCTAGATAAGAAGCAGTTCACCAGTGAGATGCACGGCTTGACACATAAAAGCTGATTCATAAGCCTGGGCCTAGTGACTTAATAGTCACACTAAGACCCACATAACACATTTGTGAGCTGGAAATGAGTTGTCAAAGAATGGGTGGGCTCCGGCGAATCACAGATATTAGAACTGTATAACAGCTCCTCATTCTCCAGAAAATTGTTTGGAATCACCAACTGCAGCTCTCTAATAATTCCACCCACGACCATGTCTGATTACATCAAAGGAGTTGAATCTGACCTGAATGGCTGGGCTGGTGGAAAAGGTGTTGGGACATGTCCCACGGCAAGGTCCAGCTTTAGCCAGAGTGAAAAACAACATTGCCTCCAACCGGGAGCAACCAGCTGACTGTTGCTTTTTTCTGTCTAAAATCTCCACTTTCTTTGGGGAACTACTCCCCACAACCCCTGCCCATGTATGGAACAGTGCTGGTTCATTCCTTCAGGGTAGCGTGGGACCATATGAATGGGTTTCACTTATTTTTCCAACAAATGTTTGTTGACTACATTGTCTTGGCACTGGGGCTTCAGCAGTGAGCAAGGCAGGCAAACTCTCTGTCTACGTGGAGCTTGTATTCTGCTGCAAGAGGCAGACAATAAGCACACAGAGTGACAAGTAAACAATGATGAATGTCAGGAAGAAAGTAAAGCAGGATGGCGGGTAGAGACTGCCTGTGGGACTCTGAAGAAGTGACGTTGGAGCAGAGACCTGAATCATGAGAAAAAACCAGATGTGTGAAGCCTGGGAAGGAGCACGGGACCTGTGATGAGGCCCAACCAAACATTCCCCAGCCACAGCGACTGGTCCAGAATTGGATGTGTGACCCAAGCCAGGCCAATCAGGAATTTTTTATGTGAAGACAAAGAGAGGGGCCTTGTCTTTGGGGTTATGGAGAGGCTGCCAAAACTCATCTTCCCCATACATGAAAAAGCCCATCTGTAGTCAGAGAGAATGTAGCCAAGAAGAGTGAGTCCTGGATGCAGTCACACCTGAAGCCAGACCCACCCTGGGGCAGACATGGAGGTGGACCCCTCAGATCTTCCTTCAAGAAAAGACTTTCTTTTCTTTTGTGGGGAGTGTGCTTAGCTGTGGTTAGTATGGACAGCCTCCAGCTACCAGCTTCACTAGGGGTCACCCAGCCTTCAGATTGAGGTCACGTTCTCCTCAGGTGGCCCCAGTCCATGACTGAGCTAGGCTGTGATAGCCACGTTCACATTCTTCTTGAGCCGCCCAAGGTACAAGCGGCCTAGCCCAGAAGTTCTCACGTTTTGCCATTCATGGTACACTTAGTGTCTCAGGAATTTTTCCATGGCATTCCCCAAGCTGAAAGAAATTGCCTACCAGTGCATTTTATTAAATAGTTAAGTCCAAACAAGGTAACAGCAGTAGTTTGTGGGGTGTCTGACAAATGTTACTGTGTTTTCCTGGAGACTTTAAAATATCCTGCAGTGCCCCTGTGTGTTCACCACGACTCCTTGGAGAACCTGAGTACCCCATTAGGAAGCACAGGCCGGCCTAACCATTTCTACCCAATGCAGGACACCTCCAGCAGGTAGGCTGTGCCCCGGAGCTCCTGGCTGGGCTGGCTGAGACTCTGTCAGATCTGCACTGCAGACTGAAGCCTCTCTTGCCCAGGCTGGTCTCCTCCCTTTCCCTTTCACAGGTATCACTATCCAATAAAACTTCTGCACTCCATCTGCGCATCTGCTTCTGGGAGAAACCGACCTACAATACATCTCTTGACTTTCGAAAGGCTGACAGTTCCCTGGGACAGTTTAAAGGAACTTCATGAAATCTATTCCTGAGGTCACATTTAATGAGCATATTCCAAAAACAGCAGAACTGATAAACTTACCAGATCAGATCTCCTTCTAAACTCATTACGGCTGTCTTGTTCATCTTTGTGCACCAGCCCCCAGCACATAGAGGGGTCATAGAGAAAGCACTCAATAATTCTTGATTGTATATTTGATGGATGAACAAATCACGTATAAAAATAGACACACATTATATGTCAGCATTTTCATCAGAGTCTGGAATAAAAGTAAGACAGCTACAATATGTTTAATTTTTCTCTTCTTCTAGAATTCACCTGAATCTTCAAAAAATTCTACCTATCAATTATATTTTCCTCTCCAAAACTACGTCATAAATTAGTAGCAACATTTATGACAGAAAATAAGAATTTGGGGGACAGCGATTCTCTGCTAGGCAAGTGTTGACTCATTGCCCCTGAACGCAGTTGATCTCATCAGTAAGATGAATAATAAGTAGACTGGATTCTTTTTTAATGTGTAGGAAACCCGAGTGAACATCATAACCCAACCATTAACGGATGAAACCAAGCTTGAAAACACAACTACTGTGCTCTGTAGTATCTGTTCCCAGGCATTTTATTGCCATATTTAAAATACACATTACAATAAACACTAAAAAAGTCTAAGAAAAAGAACATTTAATGAAGCCAACTTAGAACGGAATTTCCAAAGAGAGAAGTGTTTAATTTTGTTGACCTGAAAACTAAACCTACGACAAGGCTCTGGAAGCATTTTCCCAAATGTGCTTCATCGCACAAGCAAGGGATTTCTCTGGATCAAGATTCAAATGAGAAGGGGATCGATTTGATGGGGGTTTCCATACATCGCAGTTAGACCTAACCTGCCTGGCACTCCCCTCCATCATCTAGACGCAGCCTTATCCTCTAATGGAGAGAGTCTTCTTCTAAGTCAACCCAAACGGCACTTCCATTAGCGCTAAATGCTCTTTTAAAGTGAAAAGAAATACAGTAGACAAAGTGCCAGGGAACTCAGCCCTAAATTTCCTCTCCCTCCAGAGCCTTCCCTGAAGGCAGCAGGGGAGAGCTACCCAGACCATGATGGCCTTATTTAATGCGTCAGTCATTTTTCACACTCTTCTAGAAGCAACTCTGGTTTCCAGCTCAGGTGTATCCGCAGATGCCCTGGGACTTCACACTTGCTGTGACAGAAGACATAAACACAAGTTAATTAAGTGTATTGTTCAAACAATTTGTTTCTTGCTGAGCTTGAGTCCCTTGCAACGACTTCAGCACAATTGTATTTCCAGAGGTAGACTGCCACTCTGGCATGAGGCCCTCCTCCTTTAGAAAGTCATTTTATTTTAGAGACTTCCAGGTCACTGGCAGAGCAACACTTAGCAAAAAAAAAAAAAAAAAAAATCTATCGCTAATGGATGACAAGCTGTTAAAAAAGAAAAGTATGTGGTACTCGTATTCTTGTTTTCATAGCCATAAAGTTTTGCAGAGTAATATCACTAAGGTGAAACTGGAATAAGTGGAATGTTGAAGATTTAGTATTGTGTGGAATTCTTACTCAAAGTCAAGACTGAAAACAGCTTTGGAAAGGCTTTCATAGTCTCTATGGCAGAATGAAGCACGGAAAATGAATAGAAGTTTTAGTCCGAGGAGAAAAATGTAGGCAAGAGACACATGGAGGGGGGTTTTAAAGCATGCTGCTTTGTTTTTATACAAAGGGATCAAAGAACATTTCTCACATTAATTGCTTCTATTTTTACTTTGTATCCTTATTGTGCTTCCACTCATCCTTTCTAACTGATGTTCTGGAAACTATTTGTCCTTGTTCCTCTCTCGTCACATGCCACATCATTTCTGCCTGGGATCACCTGTCCTCTCTCTCTCTCACTCGATCCTGCATTGCAGTTGTGGGAGATCAAGATTTGGCCACCCTGAAATCTATCTCTTTACCTTGGTCGTTTTCTCTGAGGGACATTTGACCTCCCCCACTAACTGCCTAAAGAATTTGACATAGTCACTCCTTCCCGGAACAGATCTTCTATCTGATGGCTGTAATATAATGTAAAATAGACGTTACAATAGAAAAGGCACCAACAAGCCCATCTTATCAGAAGTTCTGTCTCTCTGGCCACATTCTCTGGATGGCCCTGCAAGGAGTTGCCAGACAGACATTTACTTTTATAAGGGAAATCTCCATTTGTAAAGGTATCTCCCTCTCTGTATTGGGAAAAGGGGGGATGGCCTCATTTCTAGAGGCTTATCAATGTGGAAGGTGAGGTCTTAAATCTGCATAATAACCTTACTCTTGTTTACTGTGCTTTAGTGGTAATCTCCTGTAACTGACTCCCCCCACCCCCAACATTGGCTGAACATGGTATTTAAGACTAGAATTTCTGCTATCGTGTTGAGAAACGCAATGTCCCTGGTTTCTCCCATGTACACATGTTATTAAACTTGGTATTGTTTTCTCCTGCTAACCTGTCTTGTTGATTATTTGGCCAGCCATAAGAACCTTAAGGGAAAGGGCAGAGGGGGATTCCAACACAGTGCAGCAGAGATGGCCAGCTGCCACACTCGTGCCACCCTTCCATGTTGTAGAGAAGTTCCTGAGAAGCAGCGAACCAACCAGGGACCGCCTTTCTCAGCCTCCTTTGCTGTAAGTTGAAGCCAAGTGACTGAGTTCTTCCCAGGGGAAGGTGAGAAGAAGACACTCCACTTCCAGACCTGGCCCATTACACCTTCTCTGTTCTCACTTTCGGCCTCAGCTGGCTGGCTGTTGATGCCCTGGGCCCCTCAATAATTCCCCCGTTTATCCTTCTTCCTCCCACCATTGGCCTCTCCATAAGCAAGAAATAAACTTCTTTTGTGTTGTGCTATTGAGATTTCGGGGATTACTGTTAAAACAACTAGTGGGATCTTAACAAATGCAAGAGATCGATGAAAATAATCAAAGCCTACTACTGTAATTATTCATGCTGCAAATATTTATTGAGCACCTACTATATACCAAGCTCTGCACTAAATTTGGGAGCTGGAAGATAAAACTAATATAGTCCAACCCTCACAGAGCTTACACAGAAGTTCCTTAACTTTCACATCATCTTGTCTTCCTAATAGCATCTGTCCGGTTGAACTTCACCTGAAATCTCTGAAGTAGGAAAAGCCGTTTATGCCTATTTTACACATACGGAAACTACAACCCAGACAGGACATGGCATTTGGGTAAGAGGAATCCAGATCCCCCTAACAAAGCATCCCACACAGCACAGCCTGGGGAGCCACCGAGAAGAGCAGAACTGGCTTCTCCAGGGGTCCCACCAGGTCAAGAACAGAGCCAAACTTCCCAGCTGCTGAATGCTTTGGACGGCAGCTGCCCACTCGGGGATACGCTGTGGGTTTGAAGCAAAAGGGAATAAGAGTCAATGGGTAAATAGAGAACACTTTTTAAGATACAAGAGTCTGGGGTTTTCTCCTTCATCATCTCTTTATATAGTTGAAGACATAATTCATTTTAGGAATCACCTACATATATCCACTTGTTTTTGCAGTTAAAAAAAAAATAGCCTATACAAAGAAAGGAGGCATAGCTAACTCAGACAAGGGTGAATCCAGATTTGTGAAACCTGAAACTTAAACATTTTGGAGACTCCTTTTAACAAAAAGAATACAAAATTACAAAAGCAAATTTGGTGCAAGGCCTAGATAGGGCTCTGGCAAATGGAAGACTGTAAAACTTAAGCTTCATTAGTTTTACAGCAAATCCACACACAAGCCAAAATTTTTAATCAGGTGACTAATTGAAAGAAAGATTGAGGACTTTCTAGATATAATCCCACTTTTATCCCTGGCTCAGTTAATTATGAATCAGTTGTCTATAACCAGATGGAATAGCAATCCATCAAAACCGTGTTTTTGAGTTCCTATTTTCTGAACTACAGATCATGTTGCATACTTCTGTTTTGAATATCTATTTATATCTACTTACACGAGAGGATAACATGATTTTTTAAATGAGAACACAAATATTGATACTGGAACATAAAATAATAATAATGTCATAAATGTAGGAAACTTATTTTAAACTTTAAAACGTTATTCTTCTCACTGATTCTTAGACCTATGGAAAAACCACCGTGCCATTGTGTATGTGAATCAGTAAAGTACAGTAATTAGAAAATAAGCTAATTTGGTCCCTGATCTCTACCCACTCCCAACAAATAAGATTTCATTTTCAAAATGTCCCCTTTTCCATCTTCTGAGAATTAGTGACCTTAGGCTTTGTTGACTTGGGAAAACTCAGTTACCAAAAGAGAATTGTCTACAGTGAACTGTCAGCTTCTGGCTCTTTAGATTGTATGTAACCCAGGGAGCAATTAGCAGGAACATGTGGCTCTTCTTCCCCACCAGGGGGCTTGGGAAGCCGAGACCTGCAAGCCTTCATCAGCTAATTATATTACTGTGAGCCTCAGGAGTAAACTTGTAACCTAGCTAGAAAGCAGACATATTTCCACAAGTGCCAAGGAAAATGTTGTCCTGTTAAGCCCCTAACTATCAGCCACAAACTTGAGTTGACATTAACAAAAAATTTTACCTAAGATTCTAAAAACTAAAAGGCTACCAAGATATTTATTTTCTGGGTAATGACTTTCAATTTAGTTCAGACAAAGCTATATATTACTAAATTACAAACTCCTATCGTGACCAAAAGTTCAGAACAATTTGTTCTGTATGATCAACATATAGGAAACCATTGTTAGGTCACCACACCCCAAAGAACATGGAACCACATTTTCTCTCAAAGAGTCAACACATGGTGAACATGCTTATCAATCTACAGAAGTCACCTTAAAAGACAGGCTACCTCTCTAGTTAATACATCAGGAGAGCAGGTCCTAGAAATTGAATCATTTCAGCTTGGTGTAAAAATGATTTGCAACCTACTCAATATCTGAAGAAAGATCATGTAAACTAAAAAGAATGGTCTTCTTTGAGCCTAGAAGTTTCAAAAAGAAACAATTCCACAAGTTAAACCACTTCTGTTCACACCATATATAAAAATTCACTTAAAATGAATCATAGGGGCCGGCTCAGTGGTATAGTGGTTAAGTTAGTGTGCTCTGCTTAGGTGGCACAGGGGGTTCACAGGTTTGGATCCTGGGTGTGGGCCTACACATCGCTCATCAAGCCATGCTGTGGCAGGCCTCCCACATAAAAGTAGAGGAAGATGGGCATGGATGTTAGCCCAGGACCAATCTTCCTCAGCAAAAAGAGGAGGATTGGCAACAGATGTTATCAGGGCTGATCCTCCTCACCAAAAAAGAGAAAAAAAAAGAAAAGAAAAAAAATAAATAAAATGAATTGTAGGTGTAATGTATAGATAAAACTGTAATTTTCACTACCTAGGATTAGACAATAGTTTCTTAGGTGTGACACCAAAAGCACAAGCAACAAAAGAAAAACTTGATAAATTGGACATCATCAAAGTTTAAAACTTTTTTGCTTCAAAAGATACCACCATGAAAGTGAAAAGACAATGCAGAAAATGGGAAACAATATTTGTAAATCATATATCTGATAAGAAACTTGTATTCTGAATATATAAAGAATACTTACAACTCAACAATAAAAAGACAACCCAACTGAAAAATGGATAAAAGGTTTAATAGACATTTCCCCAAAGATAGACAAATGTCCTATAAGCACACGAAAAGATGCTCAACATCATTAGTCATTAGGGAAATGTAAATTAAAACCACAATGGGATACCACTTTATGCCTACTAGGATGGCTAAAATTAAAAAGATAGACAATAACAAGTGTTGGAGAGTATGTGAAGAAATTAGGACCTTCATACATTGCTGGTGGGATTGTAAGAAGGTGCAGTCATTTTGGAAAACAGTCTGGTAGTTTCTCAAAAGTAAAACATAGTTATCATATGATCCAGCAATTCCACTCCTAGGGAGATACTCAAGAGAAATGAAAAGATATGTTCACCCAAAAACTCCTACATGAAATGTGTATAGCAGCAGTATTCATAATAGTTGGAAAGTGGAAGCAATTCAAATGTCCATCAACTGAAGAATGGATAAACAAAATGAAATATATCCAGAGCCAGCTCTGATGGCTGAGTGGTTAAAGTTCTGCGTGCTCCACTTCAGTGGCCTGAGTTCGGTTCCAGGTGCAGAACCACACCACTCATCTGTCAGTAGCCATGGTGTGGCAGTGGCTCACATAGAAGAACTAGAAGGACTTACAACTAAAATATACACTATGTACTGGGGCTTTAGGGAGGGAAAAAAAAGAAAAAAAGAGGAAGATTGGCAGCAGATGTTATCCCAGGGTGAATCTTTCCCAGGAAAAAAAAAAAAAGCAATATATCCACACAATGGAATATTATATGGCAATGAAAAGGAATGAAGTACTGATTCATGCTGCAACATGGATGAACCTTGAATACATTATGCTAATGAAAGAAGCCAGTCAAAAAAGATCACATATTATATTATTCCATTTACATGAAATGTCCAAAATAGGCAGACGGAAACAGAGACAGAAATAAATAAGTGGTTCCCAGAGGCTGAGGGGAGAGGAGGATAAGGAGTGACTGTGAATGGGTCCAGGGTTTCTTTTCGGGGTGATGAAAATATTCTACAACTAGATAGTGGTGATAGCTGCACAACTTTGTGAATACACTAAAAACCACTGAATTTTACACTTTAAAAGTGCAAATTTTATGGTATGTAACTTACATTTTAATAAGCTGTTATTTTCTAAAAAACTAAAACAAAAACTCACTTCTATTCAGGTAAGAGGGTGTCCTGGTCACAATTCCTCTTAGCAGAAATAGCCGAGGTGATGGATACAGTGATAGTGTGGTGCCCTTAGTCAACAATACATTCCAGATAACTCTCTTTGCTCTGAATCTGCATATAATTTGGCTTCTCCTTTAGGTTTGCTCACAGAAAATAAACTTTTCATCAGTGGAGGTGAGCATTCCACTCCCCTTTCATTCATGCATTTGACAATATCTCAGCCTCCCTGGTGCTGTGCCCTGAAACATGCCCACGACACAGAGCAGTGAGCCAGTCAGACGTGGTCCCTGCCCTCACGGTTCTCAGAGTCAGGGGAGAACATAAAAGCAAAGAAAAAGCAAGGAAATAAACAGTATTTTGCTTCATTATTTATTGTCTCACAACAACTTCTTTCCCTAATCAAACCCCTACCCTGACCTCACATAATAACAAGGATTATATCTACATAATCTTTGTATCACAGTATCATCATCTAATATATATATTTAGTCTATTAAGATAGTAGCCATAAGCACTCAGACTGTGCCAGGCAGCCAGTAAGTGCTGTGATTGCCGCTATCGTCATTATTATCCCCCCCCCCGGAAGAAACATCTGTGTTCGTGGTGCTGCACCCAGCGGAGACGGTTTCAGGCCTTGGTAGGCCTGGTCCCCCTGCAGGGAGAGCGGCTTCTAGTGTCCACCAGCACAGAGAGAGGAGGCGTCTGTCAGGAGACCCGCATGTCTTAGGCGGGGGCAGGGAGGCAGAGGAGACATCCACTCTCTCCCCTGACCTCCTTCTTTCGGGCCTGGATTTCAAAAACTTTGTGTTTCCACAATCTAGTTGATCTGAATCCTCACGGGAATTTTTTTTAAAAGATACTGGACCCAAACCTGGGGAGATCCTAATGCGGTGGCCCGGGGTGAGTGTGCTTAGGGTTGTCCCGAGTGGCGGAGGGTAAAGGGAGTTTAACCAAAGCAGGGCCAGGTTTAAGCCACTCCACACTCCTACTGAAGCCTCCACACAGTGTCTGGAAAACCGCCTTATCCAACTCACGTTACTCTCCACAGCGCGGCTGAAGGACGGGCTCTGCACCCCCTCTGCCCAGAGGAAGGCCTGGAAAGTCACAGCAATGGCAGGGAAGCAGCCAGGGACCTTTCAGTAGAGAAGGAAGATTCAGGCCCTTAGCAGGCCCCTTCCCAACAGAGATTCATACCCCACAGCCTATCAGGGGCTCAGGCGAGGGGAAGGGAGTCATGGGACTGGGCTTCACATTCAAAAGTAGGCTCGTGGTCTGTAGTTGCAGAAATGCACTGACAAGATTGAATATTGAAACTAAGCCACAATTTTGATTACCCTGTGTTAGCATTTCTACTGCTCTTACCATACCAAGAGCATCTTTAAAAAAAATGTCATTATTGTAATACCTGTTTTATTCTTTTTTCTTATAAAATTATCATTCTTGTTTTTTCTTCAGTGCGGCTGTGTGATTTAGAGCAAATTACTTAGTCACTCTGAACTTTAGTTTCTTTATCTGTAAAAATGGAAGCAATGATAATATTGACCTCAGGATGTTGTTATGAGGATTAAATGAGGCATTAAAGACACTGAGCCTGGCACATGATGAAACCTCTAGTGAATGTTAGCCAGTAGTAGTAGTAATTTTTGAGACAGTAGTAACATCACTGATTGAGCCGCATTATCCAGGTTCTGAATCTGTCAAGTGATGGACAGACTCAAACTGTAATTAGCTCACCTTACGGTGCTAACCAGTCAGCCGACTTTCTTCTTAAACATCTTTAAGTCTGTAGCTAAAGACTTTTTAACAGCTTATTTATAAAAATAAAGCCACTAATATTAGTTCCTCACAAATTTCAAAGTACTCTTTTTTCTAGGTATAAGGTATAGATTATATACATGATAGATGCACGGATGGATGGATAGAAAGAAGATAGATAGATAGATAGATAGATAGATAGATAGATAGATAGATAGATAGATGATAGAAAAATATAGATAGATAACAGTAGAATGTTACAAATATTATCATTTGGATGTTTGGGATTTTACCATGCCAACTTTCACTCATTCATTCCTCCAACAAATATTTACTGAATGCTTATTTCAAGCCATACATTTTGTTAGATACAGGGGTTTGATAGTGATAAAGCCAGACATGCTCCCTGCCCTCATGAACCTTCAAAAACAGAACAACCTGGACGTAACCAGCAGGGCTATAACACAACCAGGCAGGTGATCTGTAAGATGCATTCCTTTCCCAGTGTATACATTTTTTATGTTCCTCCAAGAAATAGCATCAAATGATTGCTAGTCCTAATTCTCCAGGGTATAAATCACTCTAAGAGGAAACGTTCCATGTTTAGGATCACGAGAAGATCGGGTTTTGCCCTGCACTATGGTGGGAAATTTATGAAAGGATATTCTGGGTCACAGACTCTTAGTGTTGACAGTCACTTAAGAAGTTATCTAGTCCACCCTCACTTCCGAAGAGGGACTGCCCCCACTAATATGTCTCAGTGTTCTTCCTGCTTCAGAGAATACATTTATCTGCAAAAACACATAGCTCCCAGAAAGTAGCTTTTCCCTGACGGCATCATGCTAATTACTTGGAGTGACTAGCCCTTAGTGAACATATTGTACTAAAATGATAAATTCCCTCAGGCTGACATTGATTACTTCTCATATCCTGGTCATGGACCTCATTGAGCTTCCTCAGTCAACTTTACCACAGAAATAAAATTACGTTCTTGACATTTGAAAAAGCAGCATCATTACCGTCATTATTTAGAAGAAAAAGGGGGGGCAAGACTTCTCCCAAAAATAAAAAACAACAATAAAAAAAATTAAATCCACAAGTCCAGCCTCCAGCCAATCCAAAAGATACTTAAAATAAACTGAAACCAAGAGATAGCATTTAGCAAGTTTTAACTCTGATTTCAGTTCAAATCAAGGGAGAGAAGATGTGGGGAAAAAAATGTTCGATTAAGGCAATTGGGGGATACTTATTAGGGTTCCATAATTCCTAAATAAACACAGGGCCCTGAATCAGGGCCTAGTTTCTCCTTATGCCTGCACTAGATCATCACTCAATTCTCCTTTGTCAAAGTCTCTAGAGAAAACATTGGAGTCTTAAGGAGAAAATCTACAGGAGAAATGAAGTGACCTATTTAGTACTGAGTGATTTCACTTTAAAAGAAATCTCCATGTGCACTCTTCATAAGATCGCCTATATCCGGTTAACACAAACGTGCATTCTATAAGCCCATAGTTTGTGCTATTAGAAAGCACTTAATTTCGTCACGTCATTTGAATTTTCATCCATTTACTCACAATCTCAATATAGGAAGAAAATTATTAGACCAAACATAAAGATAAACATACCTTCCCAAGTGCAAACAGGTGATTAACATTTGCATTTGATTCGGGGTTTTCATTTTACCATGCAGTGTAGACTTTTAAACACCAGAGGACAGTGTGTGAATGAAAACAAAGTTCAATTATGATTCATCTAATGCAATTCATTTACTTAGTACATCAAAGTAAAATCTTAATTTTAAGTGCTTTTCCCCCAAAGACATTTTATGTCATTTCATGCTTCAGAAATTAGAAGTAGAGGTTGATAGAAACGTGAATCATGAGACCAACTAATCAAGTTAATTTGAATCATAATGGAAATTAGAAAGATTAATTTCATAAGCAATCTTTAATAATGGAAGCTCTCATGTACGAATAATCAAAGCTTTAAGTATTATATGGTAATTAATTCATTACTATGGGTTGCATATTTTAAAACAGCTCAAAACTTCCTTGCTTTGGTGTACTTATTAACAGCAATCCTGAGAGAAGACAAGCTAAAAGACTTCTTTAGAAAAGTTTTCTGTATGTGTCTTTAAAAGGGCAAGAGAGAAAGTTGAATTAAATGATATAATAAACAGGCTTGCTCATTGGTAATTTGCCTTCAACCCTGGAAGAAGTCAGTTGCCAGCCCTTTTGTGAAAGAGAGGATTGTGCCTTTAATGGCCTGAAGTGGAGGATTAATTGTATTGTTTTATCGCCCAATATTGAAACTAGTATTTTGTATATGTTTTGTTTCATTAAAAAATGCATTTGATTGGGGCTTGATTTGGAAAGTGGTCTGGTATGCACTCACAATTTACCACAGCATATGTTAAAAAATCAGCTAGATAGTTATATTTCTCATTTGCAATGCCCCTGTAAGTTTACATATTCAAATTCATACACAAAACACTTGCTGTTATGAGTTATCCATGCAAAGATCAAGGCACAAATGTACTCGGAATGTACTTTCAAACATAATCTCTTCTTGTCTCCAGGAATATTTTAGTGTTGCCATAAAAGAGATGTGAAAACTATTATATAGTTTCTTAGTGATGATGTGAGCTCCAGAAGATAATATATCCCTATTATATGTTAAAATGATATCTTACATACAAAACCTTCTTCTAGATAAATAGACCTGACCTTGTTTTCTACATTCCTTCCTCCATTATGTTGAGTTTTCTAGGTGATCTGGATGTGCCCTGGTCCTGATGATACCTCAACTACAATATGTGACTTCTGTAATGCTAACTGTATCCATTCCTTCAGCCAATAAGTACTTACTGAGTGTCCACCACCTTCTAGTCACCCTCTCTGGTGCTGGAGATAACAGTAAATAAGACAGATCAGATCTGAGGAAAGAGTTCTAGGCAGAGGTTTCTGCGAGTTCCTGTTTCTGAGAGTCTAAAAGAAGCCCATTATGACTGACCCACTGAAGTAAATGAAGGAGAAAGTGATAGACACTTGCCGGTGCCACAGGTTCTTGGCAGGCCAGGTAAGGGGCTTGGAATTTATTCTAACTGAGAATATTCTATCCAACAGAGGTTTTTGAGCAGGGAAAAGTTTTGACCCGATTTACCCTTTTAAAGTACCATGCTGTCTAGGAGGCAAGTTCAGAGGCCTTTGCAAAGATAGGGTGGTGGCTGGACTAGGATTGTAGCAGTGGGGATGATGGGACGTAGATAGACTTAGGACATATTTGAGGGTTAGAGGTGACAGGGACTTTTGATGGATTGGCCATGGCATGTGAGGGAGAGAGCAGAGTCAAGGATGGCTCCTAGGTTTTTGGCTGAGAAACCTGGCGATAGAGAAGCCTGAGTGACAAGCAGGTTTGCTGGGGGTGGGAGGGTTGTTTTGGTCATGATAAATTTGAGGTGATTATTAAACATTCAGGTAGTAGTTAGCAACTGGATATAGGAATCTGAAGGCTCAAAGAAGATGTCAGGGCTAGATAGCTAGATATAGACACCCATGAAACTCAACAACTGATGGGAGGAGAAAGATATTAAGCAAATAGGATAAATAAGAGGTCTTCTGAAAAAGAGAGTGCAACAGGAAGGGGAGAACCATATGCAAATGAAGGATTCAGGACAGCCTCTGAGAGCTGAAGGCTGAGAAGACCATGTGACTTCTTTACGGCATCATATTAGATTACAGACAGGGCCCTTACCTATAAAATGATAATTGCTTAGGGAAATACATCCATAATGACATGCATTTTCTAAGTCATAACAGCACCTGAGACCACTTTCCTACCAATTACAAGGATCATCCCTTATAAATATTATATGGAGCATATGCTTCCACAATGGATTATGACGAAGGAACTAAGCGCCTGTTGTCAATTCTTTTATTTTTTTCTTGTTTGTAACTCCTGTAGAAGAGGGGAGAAAGCAGCATTGACAAAAAAAGAATGCTCTACATCATAGTAGCCTATATTACGGGCTTCACCTCTCCCTCCCACACCTCTCACAAGTCCAAGTATTCTTTCCTACTCTGAATACCCATTATTATCACAAATTAAGGCCAACATGTCAAACCTCATTTTCAAATTTCTCTTTGTTTCTTTGGGAGACGTAAGCAAAGCTCTTACCATGGTGGATGTCGTATTGGTCACCAACAACAGAATTCTCATGTGGCAGGAATTATAAAAGAACAATTTGATAAGCCTCATTTGCCACATAATTCACTATCAGAATTTTTTATCTTTTCCTCTGGAATATGAAGGTGTACTTCAGAGGAAAAAAAAGAACATTCCAACTAATGGTTCATAATTTCCCTTTAATTTCCAACGTTAGCAAGGTAAAACTGCCATGTTGAAACTAACTTATGCTACCAAAAGCTCCTCCCACCCAGAAATTAATGAATGAACGCACACACAAATTACATACACAAGCAAACAGACTAAACGGTATGTATGTTTGTAAGTTTTAGTTTATGCGGTCCCTCGAAGCTGTCACAAAGGAATTAATTGAACAATAAAAATATTGGGCATGTGGTTATTTTTACTGAGTTGATTAAAGCAACCGGTTTGTCACCTCAGACGCTAGCAAAGCTACTTAGATGCTTTCTAGCTGGTACTGAAATGCCTTTTTCATTAATCTATTAGTTTCTAAACCATAAATTTTGACTATTTATAATTTCTTTTTGTGTGTGTGTCTTTGGATTATACCCTAGCTCTGGGCTGGATCCCTTCCTACTTCACCCCTTAACAGCATCCTTCTGCTAACCTCCAGCCTCCAGACCCTTCCTGATGCAATCTTTCCTGCCCAACTCCATCAGATTACACTTCCTCCTCACTTACCACTTTGATAGTGTCGCTTCCCTGCTCAAACATTTTGATGGTTCACTAGTTCTCCATGAAACCCAAACTCCTGAATAGGACACCAGCTGACCCCTCACTTCTCTCGTACACAGACCTGCAGTCCAGCTAAGCTGAGCTACCCCTGTTGCTGTGCCTTATCTGAGAAGAACTTTCCCTCCACATCTTTGTTAAAGTAATTGGCTTCCTTTAAGGTTCAACTCAAAAGCATCTTCAAATGATCTCCTTGATCACCAATTCTTTAAAAACATCTTACATTCTCTGTAGCTATTAGTAGACGGCCTACAAAGTGACACCTAGTAGGTATCATGTCACTTTGCATAGATTTTTGGGGGGTTTTTAAAACATTTTTCCCACTAGAACGTAAGGTCCTCGAAGGCAGCCTCTCTTTCTTCGTTCATCACTCGATACCCAAAATACAGTGGATGCTCAACAAATACTTGTTAACTGGAATTATAAAGATAGTCTGAAACTTTAGTAGTGACATTAATTTTATCTTGATCCAAACAATAACTGTTTTTAGATCATGTACATGAAAATAATAGTCCTTCCTATTTCCTCTCTCTACATTTCTCTTATTAATTAAAATATTTCTAGTGGTTTGTGCTGTGCATTTTCATATTTGCTTACTGTTTTCATGCATTCCACGAGAACAAGCAGGCTGCCCACTTTAATAAAAAGAGGAGCATGCTTGGGAGGTTTTGAGAGAGACCTCCAGCTCCTCTCCCCGGTAAACCAATGGTTAGGCCACAGGAACATTGAGGCTTGCTTCTTGGGCTACAGGCATTCTCTTTCTACCCACTCCAGGACTTAGCTTGAGCCATGAGAGGAATTGACCTACTTCCTTAAGAGTCTCTAGCCGATAATGCTATCCATGAGGTCTTTTTAAAGCCTCGAATGTAACAGACACAAATTAACTAGCATCTAGCCTTTTCAGCTTTGCAAAACCAAGTTAGTAGACCCATGGCAGCTAAGCCTGTAATGTTTACACAGAGGATTTCTCTCATCTGAGTGCCTTTTAGAGCTCCCTCAATGGACTGCTGGTGTCACATTTGGCCAAAGTGAAACCACAATTTGAGATTCTTGCAATAATCTGTGCTCTTTCCCCCTCTCTCTCGCTCACCAAGGAGTGCTATACACCCCTACTCCAATCTCCATTTAACTGTAAATTATATCAACGCCCAGCAGGAAGCGAAAGTCCAACAGCTCTCCTACATTCTTTATTTTTCAACAATTATAGGGTTTACTTGGCAGCAAAGGGTAATGAACTGGGCACCAATTCCAAATTTGAGAATTTTGAAAACAAGAGATTAAAAAACAATATCACTAGAGAAAAACATATTATCACTTTTTCCAGTCTTGAAAAAGAAGTACCATTGCTGTGGGGCCTGTTGGGTGGCTCAACTCAACAAAGCGACGAACAGCAACAGAGCCTGAGGGAACGTGATGGGCTTTTAATCAAGTGAGTACAATTTTTGGATTCTCAAGTCTTTTTTTTTTTTTGGAATTGCATCCATTAGCTTCCGAGAAATCAGCTCTTACCGAGCTGACGCTGTTGCTGTTGACACAGCTGCCGCGTTCTCCCTCCAGAAGGCCAAGGGAGTCTTCACGCACCTTACCCCAGGCCATCGGCCCCTCCACCCACACACCTTCATAAAACATTCAAATATTTCTTTGCTCAATCATCTGCGCACATCCCACTGCGAGATCATCACCCTCCTAACCAGATGTCATCAACAATAACCACAACAGCACTGTTCTGATGGACTAGGAGCAACGCACAGGGGTGCAGCCAGGATTGCGACAAGAGGGTTTTGGTGATAGATCCTGTCTTGAAGCCAGGACTGATGACTACAACTAATAATAGCTATCATTGTGGCCAGTCCGTGGCTTAGTGGTTAAGTACGCGCGCTCCGCTACTGGCGGCCCAGGGTTTGGATCCAGGGCGCGCACCGATGCACCGCTTCTCCGGCCATGCTGAGGCCGCATCCCACATACAGCAACTAGAAGGACGTGCAACTATGACTTACAACTATCTACTGGGGCTTAGAGGAGAAAAAGGGGGGAAAAAAAGGAGGAGGATTAGCAACAGATGTTAGCTCAGGGCCGGTCTTCCTCAGCAAAAAGAGGAGGATTGGCATGGATGTTAGCTCAGGGCTGATCTTCCTCACAAAAAATAATAATAATAATAATAGCTATCATTTATTAAATTCCCACCAGGTGCCAGCTGCTTTATATATGAAATAATGATGAGAGGTCACATTTGTTGAGTTGCTTATTATGTGCTAGATAAGTTATAGATTTTTCACATGCGTTTTCTCATTTAATCCCCCCACAACTACCCTAGAAGGTGGATACCAATTTTTTAACACCAGTGGATGTATGAGGAGACTGAGATGCAGACAGATTTAATAACGTGCCAAGAGCACACAGGTAGTAAGTGCCGGAGCTGGGACATGAGGTCAGGAAGCCTGACTCCAGCAATGACACCCTTACCATCACATTATATTGTCTTCCCTGTTCAGCCACTTTTAATCCTCATCACAACTCTACTTTTTTTTTTTCGATGAGAAAGAGTGACCCTGAAATAACACCTGTTGCTAATCTTCCTCTTTTTGCTGAGGAAGATTGGCCCTGAGCTAACATCTGTGCCCATCTTCCTCTATTTTGTATGTGGGTCACCGCCACAGCACAGCTTGACGAGTGATGTAGGTCCAAGCCTGGGATCCGAACCCACGAACCCGGAGCCACCAAAGCGGAGCACGCCAAACTTAACCACTACACCACCCGGCCAGCCCCACAACTCTACTTTTATACCCAGTTTACAGATGAGGAAACTGAAGTTCAGAGATGTTAATTAATATTGGTAGTAGCTGGGGTCCTCCTCAGGTCCATTGGACTCTAAAACCTTGGCTCCTGGTTACAGAGCTCTGTTACCCCAGAAGACTCAGGGGATGTGTGGCCTTGGACAAAAGTATCAATTCACTGTACTATTCTTCCACAATTACCACCTTTTCTCCTCTCCATTCTCATCCTCTTTCTATCTCCTAACTCTCACTGAGGCTTATATCCCCCATCACCCACCCCCAACCCATCATCATAAAACTACTCTTTCCTTTGTCTCCTTGGGGGAGGGGCTCTATAAGGGGACTAATAATTTATTTATTCCTTTCTAATTTTTCACAGTCTAATGTGAACGCACTTAGAGTGCTGTCTGCTGAAAATGCAAATCTTAGGCCCAAAACATAATGGTTCTGATGAGATAGAGCTGGGTGGGGCCCAGGGATCTAAATTTCCAGACAGCATCCTGTGATTCAGATGCAGGCAGCCAGCTCCACGTCGTACACTAGTCCAATATGTCACTACTTTCTGCAACAGATTTCCATGGTAGAGAGGGATTTCCCAGTGGGAATTTCAGGCCAGGGTGGGTGAGATATTTCAGACCAGAAAGGCCTTTGTTTTTCTCCTGCTATCATATAGATCAGTCTTGGGTATAGATTTTATTTATGCAGGTTTTAAAGCAAGAGTCTTTCATATAGTCTTCCTTCAATTCAAAGAATTGTTTTTTTAAAAAAAAAACTAAAATAAAACCTCAGGTTTATTACCACAAAACTTGCTAAATAACAATTTTTATCCTTTGGATCATTCAATATATACATACGTCACATATGTGAAATAAACAGTATTGGAGATCATCCTTCCTTTTAATCAGCCTTCTTTCTCCAGTGTTCCAAAGGGTGTATCCTGAAGAATAAATTAGAATTTTTAAAGACACACATTCTTTACCAATACCCTAAAAGTTATATTTTAAAATAATTGAGCATCTTTCTCTATATTTCCATGAACGTTCTTCCAGTAATATTCGACGTGAAAAAGCTAAAAATACTGATGTTAAGAAAAATATATAGATAGTGGAGAAAATAAAGGATTAAGTCTTAATGCTAATAGAAGGTTCCACATTAAGCATTTTGGACTGTTAGACGTGATACAAAGGATGAAGAGACCCACCACAAGGAGACTTAACAGCTGACAAGGACAGCCATGGTCTCATAAATAAATTAAGCTAGAATAAATACTAATGTATGCCCTACCTCTTTTATTTTGAGCGCAGAGCTTTCTCACAAAATTCTTATTAGTAATAAATTCCCTTTGCTACTATGGTGACCTCATAGTTTAAATTGTTCAGTTATTTTTTCAGCCAACTTTGGATGTGTTCTGAAGGTTTTATCTGAACTTTTTTTTCCAGATACTCCTTTGGTTGACATTTGCATAGTCATTTGCATAATGTTATTCCTGATAAAGCTCTGGTTCTCTGAAGAAGAAAATTAGCAATTATTATTTTGCCATAGAATGAATGATAGTGCAGGATGTTAGCTACCAACCTCGATTAAAAATTTTTGAAACAGGGCATAAAAATAATATGAAGACATGTAGTATTCAAAAAATTACCATCCCATTAAACGTGGCACACGCTTGTCTTGCAGAGATTAAGGGTGTCCAGTGAAGGTCTGGGGGCAGCCGGGCAGGAGCGGGGTTGTCAGTTGCTAGAAGGCTGGGAGAGCAGGCAAATTATTCTGAGCAAACCATTTAATGAGGGCTTTGTTAGCGTGGAAGGCTGCTGAGCTGTATGACAGCTGGCACTTAAGAGTCACATTATTAACGCAATATAATTCTGTCCATCTGCAGCTCGGGCAAAGGGGGCGGTAATGGCCCACGATAGCCCAGAGCAGCGCTTGGTTTTAATCTCAATTTCCCCTTCTTGAAAAACACTCTATATGTGTATACTACACACCCATACGCACAAACATTTTTGTTTAGAGTTGAGAGAGGATTTTTCGTAATCTCAACATGTCTGCTAAATGATTCCCCATCTTCTCATGGCCGTCAGGGAGGGCATCTCCTGTTCCCTGAGAAAGAAGTGCCCAGCTGTGCTTTCTCCCCAAGTAATGGTGACAGGCATCAAGTCACGTCATTAGCAGGGCTGCCACAGACGGTGGGGTGAGGGAGAGGGCTGCCAGCAACAGCTAACCAGCATTGTCTCACACCCCCAAAATATTAAACAACGTTAGCATTTCTAGTGGGTTGAAAAGGCCAAGGGTCACCAACACTATTTATTTATGGGACAATAGCAAACTCTTTAATAAGAGGACTCTTAAAAATAACTTTAAGTTTTTTCTTATAACTGAAGTTATGGAACATTTAGAAAATGAAAAGAAAAAAATTGTAATTTCATTACCCAGAGATAAATAATAATAACCTTTACGTAATGATATCCTTTCATTCTACACAGTATTTATCTATAATTTGTTAAATGGTAATATCATACCATTATATTGCTTTATAATTTGCTTTTTTTCAAATAATAATGTTCTGTTAACTTATTTTCCTTGTCATTCGATATTTAACTCTACAACATGATTTTTAATGGCTACTAATATTCCATTTATAAGAATGTACTATTTTTTATTTAACCATGCCCTTAATGTTGGGCTTTTAGGTTGTTTCCATTTTTTTGCTATTATGGAAATCCTTTCTTATACATAAAAGGAAATTATCAGATAGACACTTGACAACAGTCATACTTCTAGTATCTTATTGACTGAAAAGAAATTTCTAGAAGCAAAAGGCTACTATTAATTTAGCAGTACTTTTCAACGATTTTGTATTTTATTAATCACAATAGTATCTACGCACATTTAACAAGTAGTCTTCCATGCACATAGGTAAAAAAAACTATTCAGTGCCCATATGATTCCCAGATACCCTGGAAAATTACGGAGCCTCTCCAGAGGTCTCCAGCCCACAGGTGGGAAAGATTTGGTTACAGCACTCATCTGGGAAGGATGTTCCAGGAATAGGCACAGAAAGGTGGCATTAACATTTCCTCAGATTTTAGAACCACAGTGGTATTGGCCCCTCAAAATAAAAAGCAGTCATTAATTTGTTGTCAGTGGTTTGTATTTGTTTTATGTAATGTTTAAGAAAAATCCTTAAACCTCAGGGTTAAAAATCATAATTTCAAACTAGACACATCAGAGAAGGGGTCACCTGAAGGAAAGAAAGGAGGGAAGCAAGTCTTACGCCCTGGTTATGAGCCACATGCTCTGACTAATGCTTTTACGTGTGTTATCACAGGTCCAAGCATCTGTTGTGTTAACAGTTGACATTCAAGATCAACATCTTCCATTAAAAAAAACTAAGGAGTTTGCATCTACCAGGAAAATTCATTTATATCTAGTAAATAATAAATAAAAATAAACTAGCTTCCTGGCATAAGGCAGACTCTTAACCTGTGTCTTAACTCTTACCTCCAAAAGTGAAAGAATAATGTAGAAGAAAAGAAGATAGATTTTGAAGATGATAACCACACAAATCTGTTTTAATTGTCCACATGAATTAAACTCAGCTCAATACATCTATTTTGAGGTTCTAGCACGTTTTATGCAATTTTACTATTTAAAATTCAAGAGGGCAAGTCATTGGCTATTTCAGTATTTAGTTATTTATTTTTGTTGTTGTTGTCGTTAGTGCCATCAAGTCAATTCCGACTCCTAGTGACCCTATGGACAGCAGAGCAGAACCCTGCCCGGTCTTTTTTTTTTTTTTTTTTTTTTAAAGATTTTATTTATTTATTTTTTTCCCCCCAAAGCCCCAGTAGATTGTTGTACGTCATAGTTGCACATCCTTCTAGTTGCTGTATGTGGGACACGGCCTCAGCATGGCCAGAGAAGCAGTGCGTCGGTGCACGCCCAGGATCCGAACCCAGGCCGCCAGCAGCAGAGCGCGCGCACTTAACCGCCAAGCCACGGGGCCGGCCCTGCCCGGTCTTTTTGCGCCATCCTCTCACCTTCTGGTGCTATATCAAACAACGCTCCGCTGCCATTCATAGGGTTTTCATGGCCAATTTTTTCAGAATTGGGTGGCCAGGTCCTTCTCCTCTCTTAGTCTAGAGATTTCAGCTCTGCTGAAATCTGTTCACCGTGGGTGACCCCACTGGTATTTGAAATACCGGTGGCACAGCTTTCGGCATCACAGCAACACACAGCCGCCACAGTTTGACAACACACAGACGGGTGGTGTGGGTCCCTGACCAGAAAAGAACCCTGGCTACAGAGGTGAAGGCCCCAAATCTTAACCACTAGACCACCAGGGCTGGCTAATTATTTACAGGTACACAATAAAGATTAAATACTTGTTCAAATCTACAAAAATGAATTTATAAGGACTGTACATATGTCTTCCACTATCATCGTGAGTAATGGGCTTATAAAATTTTATATATTTTTGAAATGGGATAGGATATAACTCATAATAAAGTTTTTAAGAATTCAGATTTAGATGGAATATATTTTCAAAAACATGTCAATGCTTATGATATGTGGGGGAAAAAACAGTACATAAAACTTTGCCCAGTGTCATCAAAATTATTTTTCATCATATCAATGCGACCCAAGTGTCAGCTGACACCATCCAGCCTTTAAGATTTAAATAAAATTGTTTTTTCCCTCCCTTCTAAATCCTGATGAGATTTGGCAGCCATCTCTAAAATTTCTGTGCGCTCTGGGGGTTTACTTTCTCAGCCACTCGTGGTGCCAGGTTTCTCCTACTAAACTCTGGATCTCATGCAAACGTCACCGCTGTGGCATCTCTCCACCCCTTCCTCGACACCGATCCAGATGTGGAATTCAGCCATTTGTATTTCCCCCCGGACACCCCCACAAGGCATTAGGATGTGAAGCAAGACAACAGAGATCTGGAGTGACCAAAGAGGATCATATATCGCACAAGTTCAAATGGAGTCTTAGGCGCCCTTGTTCTCGAAAGGCCTTTGATCGCCCTGCCATAGAAGGTTCTCATTTTTAATTCAGGCTGTAGCTTCCTGCCTTGCTGCTCGGCTCACTTCTCATTTCCTCTTTCCTCATCTCTCTTTTCTTCCCGTAACTACACTCCTGTTCATTTCACATGCAAGGCAATTTCACTCTCTCTTTGCTGTTTCTGTCTAAACAGGCCCTGGAGCCTCATTTTCTGTAGACAAGAGACTTATTAAGCACTTCTCCTAAACAGCTACACCTACAATTTCATTCTACCACCTCCCGCGCTCTCTCTCCCCTGCTCGCTCTGTCTCTGTCACCGTCTCTCTCACACACACGCTCGTGCGTACACAAAGGTAGTGTGGTAAATATTAAAATTTTTTATTACATAAAATTACTTTTACAGTCAGAAAACATGATTTAAAACACACAAATACTTTGAAATAATGACTTCGTAGGCTTTCTTCTCTCTGTTGCTCTGGAAACTGCTGGCAGAGTTGCTTGGGGAATGCCCATTGTTAGACCAAAAAGTAAAGTGGCAGGACAAAACACCATTTATTCTTTATCATTCCCTAACGTCAAGAGAGGGGAACTCATAAGGTTGCTTTCTTTCTTTCTTTTTTCTTTCTTTCTGTCTGTCTGTCTGTCTTTTCTAACTATGAGGTGTTTCACTCAAAGATCCTATAGGTGTTGGGTGTGGTTATTTCTGCCAAGTTACATTCCGAATGGTTGAGATGGGGTCTAGACTGTAAACAGGATCCTTAAAAGAAATCGTTTCCAAAAAGAAAGCATACGTACACACATTCACATATTCAAAACCAGTTGTAGCAGACACTTGCGATTGCTAATACAACAGGCATCTCATTTCTCTTTTTTTTTAATAATGGCAGAGCTCCTACTTTATTCCGGAGGCCGTTTTTCTCCTGTGTGACTCAGCAATAAATCTTGGTTGGTCTAAACCAATTGTAGTGGACCAATTTCTCTCACCAGTGATTGTTTTAAGCATAGACATGTGATCTGGTTCTGGCCAAGAAGCTATAGGCAATTATCTACTAGGGGATGTTGGAAAGTATTTCCTTCACTCTTGAAAAAAACAAAACAAAACAAAAAATCAAGGAAGAGATCATCTCTTCTTCTACTGGATGTTTTCAGGTCTGTGTGTAATACCTGGAGCTGCTGCAGCCATCTTTTGACTAGGAATACATTAAGCCAGAGGATGAGTCTGACAGGATGAGATGACACACTGAAAACATGGACAGAACTTAATTCCTTGATGACATCATTTTACCTCTGAATTAACAACCTCGGAGCTGCCTTAGCATTTATTTTTCTGAAAGAGAATAAATTACCCCCTTATTTAGCCAGTTGAGTTTGAGTTTTTTGGCTTCTTGCGCAGAAAGCATCCTGGTACACTGTGCTCAAGCCCACTGACTAAAACTAAACCCCTTTGAACACAATATTTACACTAAGTCAATGTGAGCTGCTATCTCAAGGGCTGTCATTTTCATCTTCACGCTTAAAGATGCCTGATCTCATTCACCAGCCTCTCTAGAATTGCTCTGTGTTTACATTGCCTTCTTGGCAATTAATACCAGCTCTTTCTGCTCAGAAAAATGACTATTGGACCCCCTGTTTTTTTCTCTATTATACCAGGTGGTTTCAGGAAGGAGAAGAGTGCTATAGAGGTGATATAGGTTAGTCACATCACAGGAACAGCTCCTCTTGAGGAGAAAAGAACAGCTCCATTTCTGAGAAAAGGAATCACCAAGGCAATTGAGTTTCCATAATTTGATGGAGGCCACGAACAGCATCTATTTAATCTGTCTCTTATGTGCAGACCTAAATTCAGTTCAAAGATAGCAGAATGGCATTTCATAGAAGTTGACAAAGACGCCATAGTGAATATTTAAAAGACTGACTCGTTTCAAAAGAGCCTCTGTTACCCTACCCTTTCTTGCTGTCCAGCCCCGGGCATTTCCTGATCAGCAATGCAGCTTTGTCTTGTCATGTTCGTGCTGGTTTGTAATATCTGTCTCACACCATCAATGGGGTGGGTGTAGCTAGAAGCGTTAATGGAGCAATATGGACATGAGGCAACTGTCTCCACCTCCCGACATCTGGGTCCCCACTGCCCTTTGTGGCATGAGTGATGTCTCTCTATTATTGATCATAAGTATTCCACATTTTAAAGTTTAATTTAACCTTGCAAATAATTATAAAATATGATCAACCCACTTTATTTACAAGCCCGTTATCCTTCTAAACATTTCAGAAGGAAAAAAAAAAACCCTTTAGATTATTTACATATCCCTCAAGTCATCTCCCAAAGGCCAAAATATGGGAGAGAGATTTAATGTGTGTTTCTGTTATTCTTTGTTGCTCAGTCTTCATTTAGGATCATTGATATTAACCCAATTTAAACCTCAGCAACTGGCTGTGTGATCTTAAAAAGTATTTAACCTCTTTAAGCCTCAGTTTCCCAGTAAAATTAGACTATAATTTTATTGCCAATAATAAGTGATGTAATTCGGGTGAAGTGCTTGGCCTAAAGATTGGCAAGAAGCAAATGATCAGTAAATATTAAGTATTGCTGTATTATGTCATTGTTGCTAACAATTCTGCAAAGAACCTCAGAGTTTGGTCTAGGACACATAAAGTTAGCTTTGTCATAGTCTTTTTCTCATTCTTTAACCATAAAATAGAGAAGAAATTCGGCCTAATATTGAAGAACAAAGTAATTTTAAACATGCTAAAGCCTTGAATGTTAGATTTTACAGACAGAATTTCTGCGATATAAAGTATTAGATTAAAAGTTTATTTCAAAATACTTATTCGATTCAGAAAATTAAAGCTTTTTCTTTAATGATTATAATAATGCTTCTTTACCTTGTGCAAAGAAAGACAATGGAGAGACAAGGCAACAAGAAGTGCCCAGTAAGTTCACTCTGATTCTACTCCATTTGGTTGTGCATGCTGTACATACTGTACACCCAAGAGACAAGATTAAATCCACAAGGGGGAGACAGGTTCATGCTAAATTTCCTCAGGAAAAGCAAAAAATAAAAATAAAATAAAACTATGATTCTGTTCAAGGACTTCTTGAAATTTCCAAGATATTTAGGAAATTTTTTTCTAAAAGGTATTAGTTTTCTATTCTATGAAATAAAATAGTATCTTAGAACAACTTAGCAAATCTTCGAATGTGTAGATGCCTACACACTCAAATGTCCACTGGGTGACTCAATTTACAAAAAAAAAGAAAGAAAAGAGAGTGAGAGGAGAAAAAGAAGAAAGAGGAGGAGAGGAGGAGAAGGAGAAGGTAAAAGTACTTTAAACAAAGCCCAGTCTACAGAGTTAAGGAGCTACGGCCCAGGCGGAAGAGTGCTGCCTCCACTCTGCCCTGTAGACCCTGCAGCCTGCTGGGTTTGCAGCCCCAACTGGCGTGAGCTGTGTAAACTCCTCCGTTGAACTGGCTAGCCTCATGCCTTCCCTTCCTCTGCTCCACCATCTCTCGGCTGCTTTGCAGGGTCTCCCCGCCTCCAGAACTGAAGTCTCTTCTGCTGGCCTGTCACCGTCTGTTTCTACTCACCAAAGGTAGAGACACTATCTCTGGCTCTTCCTGGCCCCCGACCCTTGCGGTCTGTTTGTGTGCTCTCCCCTTTATATCTCACGTTTCAACTGGCCGTTAGAGAAAAGGGCCCTGCCTGGAAAGAGACATAAATTGAAATCTGGTTCCCAAAGGGACCTTTTACCAAAGGCCGTGACCATCTCCTAACACAGCCTTTGCTCCTTCAACTTGGCACGTGGCACCCCCTCCCACCATCCTTTGTTCTGCTGGCACCCAGCTCCCATTTCTGCCCCTCATTCCCTGCTCGCCAGCTCTCTGCTGAGCCCTCACAGCCAGCCCTCCTCCTTCACCCTGGGGCAGCAGCACAGCCAGGCCCCGAGGGCAGCCCGGGAAGGACTGAGGCCGCGGCCGCTTCGCGGGTGTGTTTTCTACCAGACGGCTGGCAGCCTGTGTGTCTCCCGGCTGGGAGCGAGTGAGGAGCCCGGAGATCAGGAGATGGAGGAGAGACCTGAAGGCAGTGGGGTTCCCAGGGAGATGACCAATAATCCCGGTCTGGCTCAGCCTCTCCACGCTGGCTGCTCCCTAACAGCTATAATTTGCTTTCTCTCTGTGCCAGAGTGGGCTTCCGCGACATGGGGGATGATTCGTTTCTGGGTAGTCCCCACGGTTTCCAGAATCCTCCACCCTTCAAGCTGCTGCAGTGTGTGTGTTTTGCTGAAGGACTGTAAGTTAGGGCTTCGGAAGGAGCCTTCCTGGCGCCACCACTCCACCCCTTGGGCCTGTGGTCTCGGTTTCATGATGCTATGTGGGGACAAGGACACTTGGGCTGCAGGGTGTCATAAGGGTTAAATGAGGGCAGACAAGTCAGGGCACTTTTTCAAATCATGCCCTGAGGAGCTCTAAGGGTCTGGGGAACATATCTTAGAGACCACTCTGACAATGTGCAGGGGGCTCCCACGATCGTATCCCACCCTCTTACGCATGCACACACGCATGCACACGCACATGCACAAGAATGCAACCAGAATAGCTGGCTGACCTTGCATACAAGAGCTTGACCCTCTCTGGATTAGAATCCTCCCCTTCCTTCCTGTGTCCCCGTATGCCACAGGCTTTCAGGCTGGAGCTTCTAATCACTAGTCTTATGCAGCATTTTCAAAGCGAGCTTCCCCGGTGCTGCACTGGGGTTTGGATCCCCCAGGTTCATGCCTACCCCCGCCACCACGCCTTAACCAGACAGAGCAGCTCCACTTTTATCTGTCTTATGCCATCGAACACGATTCTGAGTAACATCGGTGCAGAAGGAGTGGTCTCATGCTGTCAAACAGCCTGAGAAGCCTCTGGCGGAGGACAACCTGGAAAGACTCAAGTGAGCAGTAGTGACGAGGTGTGATGCCCAAAAGGCATGGGGACTGTGAGCAAGTACTGGGTGGGTCCAGGGCCTCAATTGCACAGGGGCTCAAAATACTTCTCAGTCTGAATACTTACACTTGCCAAATGCCTGAGACTGTTTTCTTTCTTGGCTTGCACCAGCTTCAGCAAGAAGGAAGCTGTTGGGATTGAGCCAGAACATCACATGTGGCTGGAGAAGCAGCGCTGGGAGGGGCCGATGCAGAAGCCAGGGTCACAGAGTGCAGCTGCTGCCCACAGCCAGCCCTGCCCTGATGGGCGAGGCAGTAGGCTGTATGAATTGTCCATTCCTCTTTGCCCTGTGAAACACGTGACACACACATGACATTCACATGTGCCACACGTTCCCGTGACTATACCAAGATCAGTGGGTACAGACTTAGTATAGTAAAGCTTATCTCCAGGTGTTCTTTTTTTTTTTTTTCTGCTGTGGAAGATTCCCCCTGAGCTAACATCTGTGCCAATCTTCCGCTGTTTGGTATGTGGGTGGCTGCCACACCATGGCTGATGAATGGTGTAGGTCCACGCCCAGGGTCTGAACCCATGAACCCAGGCCACAGAAATGGAGTACACTGAACTTTTAACCACTATGCCTCGGGGCCGGCCCCTCCAGGTATTCTTACTGAGTAGTAATTTGTTCTATTTTTGCCTTCCCTATCTATAATTTCCCTGTTATTTATTTATTTTATTTTGATTTAAAATGTTTAATTATGCCACAAGAGCCCAAATATGGAAGCAACCCAAGTGTCCATCAATGGATGAAGGGATAAACCAAAGGAGGTATACACACACAATGGAATGATAGTCCGCCTGATAAATAAATGACAAGCAATAAGATATGTTGGAGTACATGAGGAAGCCATTTGGTGTAAAACTAATTTGGCTTGAACTTGTTTTTCCAAAAGGGCCTGATGTAGCCATTGAGCATGCATTGCATATCTGCTTTAAGTATTTACTGTGTCCCAAAGACAAGAACAATGCCCTTAAAGATAAAGTAACTTCCCCCACATCAGCATTTCCTTAAGGATAAGCATCTCTCCCTAGGCTGGGGATTGATTGCTGACCTGCCTGAGACCACCGACCTGCTGTGTTCACGGAAATGCTGTGTTCACGGAAGTGCCAGCAAAGCAATCTCATGACTGTTGTAAAAGGGACATTCTAATCATATGTGATACATGCTCTTTGACAGTATATGACCACTCTGTACACCCCTACTTCTTTGGAGTGCTCCATTCTTTTGTGGAGGGACTCTCCTGGGCTGTATGGTCCTCAGATGTGGCTCATAATAAACTCACTCCAATTTTGATTTATAGATTGGTTATGAATTATTTTTGTTGACATGCCTTAAAAAGGAAGGAAATTCTGGGGCCGGCCCGGTGGCACAAGCGGTTAAGTGCGCACGCTCCGCTGCAGCGGCCCGGGGTTCGCCGGTTCGGATCCTGGGCGTGCACTGATGCACCACTTGGCAAGCCATGCTGTGGCGGCGTCCCATATAAGGTGGAGGAAGATGGGCACAGATGTTAGCCCAGGGCCAGTCTTCCTCAGCAAAAAAAGAGGAGGATTGGCAGATGTTAGCACAGGGCTGATCTTCCTCACAAAACAAAAAAGAGAAGGAAATTCTGACACATGCTATAAGGATGAAACTTGAGGACGTTATTTTGAGTGAAACAAGCCAGTCGCAGAAGGACAAATACGGTATGATTCCACCTACATGAGGTACTGAGAGTAGTCAAATTCATAGAGACAGAAAGTGGAGTGGTGGTTGCCAGGGCTTGGGGGAAGGGGACAATTGAGAGTAGTGTTTAATGGCTACAGAGTTTCAGTGTGGGAAGACAAGAAAAATTCTGCTGTATCATATGTTTGAAAGTTGCTAAGAGAGTAGATCTTAAAAAGTTCTCATCACAAGAAAAAAAATTGTAACTATGTGAGGTGATGGATGTTAACTAAACTTATTGTGGTGATCATTTCACAATATATACATATATCAAATCATCACGATGTACACCTAAAACTAATACAATGTTATATGCCAGTTATCTCTCAATAAAACTGGAAAAAAAAAGGAAAAACTTCTTAAGATGGATGGATGGTGGTAATGGCTGCACAAGAAAGTGAATGTACTTAATACCACTGAACTGTACCCTTAAAAATGGTTAAAATGGTAAATTTTGTTATGTGTGTGTTATGACAACGACATTTTTAATTGTTTAATTACAAAATATTTCAAACATACAGAAAAGTACATAAAATAACAGCCACTTGCAAGCTCCTGGATTTAATAAATGCTTACATTTTGCCATGTTTGCTTCTTCTTTTGTTTTTAAGAGATAACATCACAGATGCGGCTGCACGTCCCGTCTTCACTCCATCCATTTCATTCCTCTTTCTCCTCCAGAGAGATAACCACCCTTGCATGTATCCTTCCCATGTATATTTTAACATTCTACTAGATAAGGACATATAATATTGTTTTGTGTGGCGTTTAAATTAGACAAAGAGTAATGTCTTTGCAACTTGCATTTTACCCCTCGTTTTGGTAGATTTACCCACATTGACCCATGTAGTGTATTCATTTTTAAATCCTGATTATTATTCCGTTATTTGAATCCCCTACTGATGCACATGTAGGTTGCCTCCACTTGTTTGCTCTCACAACAAGTGCTGCACAGGATATCCTGTGCATGTCACCAGGAATGCATGTTTAAGAGTTTCTCTGGTGCACAGTCCTAGTGGTGTAACTTTTGGGTTGTAGGGGACACGCACTTTCCAATTCACTGGATGTTGTCAAGTTGATCTCCAAAGTGGTTGTGCAATTTGAATTCCCACCTTCACTGAAAAAGACATCTGTTTCCCCCACTGCCCTCGCCAAACTTTGGTATTATTACTCCTCTCTGTCCCAATCTAATGAGCGTGAAGTGATACCTTGTGAGTTTCATTTGCATTTCCTCTCATCAGTGAAATTGAGCAGGTTTTCACAAGTTTACTGGACAAGCCAGCTTCTTCTTTTATAAACTGCTTGCTTCCTATACTGAAATTTCCATAAGGGGAAGGACAGTCAGTATTATTCATAATTATACGCCCATCACCTTGCACATAATAGGTAGTCATAATTATTTGCTGAATGAATGAATTGCCAGGCACTCTGACAGGTGTTAGGAAAAAGTATTTTTTAAACAATTTTAATGACAGTAGGTGCTATAATTACTCCTGATCTTGGGGTTCATGGAGGTTAAATAATATGCCAAGTCCACACAGCTAATAAATGGTGGAACCTAGACTCAAACCCAGGGGGTTTCACCCAGAGCTCACCTGTGAATACATTAACACCCTGCCTCCCTTCAGCACTCTGCCAGGGAGAGAGAAAAAGAGTGAACACGTGTATTACAGATCCTTAATTCTGTTAACAATTCTTTGTCTTAGCTACTTTATCTTAATTAAATCTCTCAAGGAAAAAAAAAGTGTTTTAATGTCTGAAAGTACATTTGCTTTTAGAAAGCATCAAAGAATTTTATTAATTTGGAGGCCTTGCACGAAGAGAAAAAAAATACTTCTTTTTAAAACAAAAGCTGTTGCCAGCTGCTGCTTCTTGTAGGAGACCGTTGATATTTGTAGCCCTTACTTTTCACTCAGACTGTAAGCCTACACATCCAACGGCCTATGAGATATCTCTTCTTGTGTAAAAGACATCACAAACTTGCCTCTCCAAAATTGAATTTCTGATCCTCGACCCCCGCCAATCCATTCCACCCACAGCCTTCCCATCCCAGTTGATGACAGCTCCAGCCTTACCGCGGCTCAGAACAAAACCCTGGGAATCATCTTTACCATTTCTTTCTAATTTCATGCCCTTTCCCTCAGCACATCATGCTGGCTCTGCCTTAACAGTACTTGCCAAGCTGGACCCCTGCTCACTGCCCTCCACTGTGTCACGCTGCTCCCATCGCCTTTGTCTCTGCCTTAGTCTCCTGATAGGTCCCCTGCTTCTCTCCTTGCCCCCAGCAGGCTGGTTTCAATACAGCACTCAGAGTAATCCTCTTATAACTCATATCACATTCCTCCTCTGCTCAAAAGCCTGCAATGGCTCTCCATTTCACTCAGTCTGGAAACTAGAGTCCTTAAAATGGTCCCAGGCCCCACACAGTCTCACTCCCCATTCCTTCCCTGAGCTCATCTCCTGCCACTCCCCCCAACTCTTCTCCTGCCACACTGGCCTCCCCACTATCCCTTGCACATGCCAGGGGAACTTCTGCCTCAAGGTCTTTGCTCTAGCTCTTCCCTGCCTCTAGGTCACTGATCCCGAGAGCCACAAGGCTCACCTCCTCTCCTCCTTCGGGTCTTTGTTGAGATCTCACTTTTTCAAAAAGTCCATCCTAAGCACCCTTCTTAGTATATAACTTGGCCCTCCCTCCACCTCAAACACCTACACGCCCAATCCCCCCTTCTACTCTTTATCTATTCCATATGATTTATCACACTCTAGCATGACATATATTAATACTACATACTTAATTAATGATGCCTGCCTCCCCCCACTAGAATGTAAGCTCCTCAAGGGCAGGAGTATTTTCTGCTTTGTTTACTGAGGTGTCCCAAGCAGCTAGAACAGTGTCAGGCAGACAGTTGGCACTCAACTATTGAAAGGAATATATGTTGTTTGTCTACCCAACAGCCTTTCCCCTCATCCTTTCCTTACTAAGAAAATCTCAGTTTTGATGGAGAGAATATACCAGCCCTAAAGAATGAATCTGAGTCTCCTTGCCAATAACTGGTCTTGAGGTATGCATGTGGCCTCAGTTTGGGAAACCTAAAAGTTACACTTCAAAAATGCTTTTACAGCTAGGATAGAGGCATGACCTTGGTTTGACCAAGTAGATGTAATGGTATCAGACTTGAATTGTGTAAGGGAGCACCATGGCTGAGATTCTGGCATCCAGGGGATTGAAAGCATCTGATTCTTATGAATCAGCTGTGCAGGGGAGCCGGTATCACAGGTGCTGCAAAGCAACTGGCAATCTCAGTCCTGTTTCATCTATAACGGCCCTAAGGTTTGGTTGGGCATTGTCCCTGGATGAATTGTTCCTGGTTAAAAAGCCTGTTTTTCTGGCTTTCCAAGAAATTCTGTGAACTATTTCCTATTCTTAAAACATCCTTGTCTGCTTAACTAGAGTAGATTTGGATATCTGCGTCTACGAAATGTGACTGATACAAGCTTTTTTTTCTTCCTTGCCTTACTACTTTTCCTCCTTTGGACACTGTTTTGTAAGGATGTAATGTCCAGTGATGTAGTAGTCATTTTTTAACCATGAGGTAATATGCTTGAGGAAGAGAATTAGACTCCAAGGTTAGTGCCATTGAGGACATCATTAAGCCATCATATTAACCCTGGGACTGATTATCTCCAGGCTTCTTGCAATGTGATAATCAGTATCATCATGATTTAACAGTTTAACACAGCGATTTAACAGTTACAGTATTTTCTGGCACTTTTACCTGAATACATACTGTTATAAGTTTTACTCAGTTCTTTAGTTCTATAAAAGATTTTCACGTGCTCTTGTTCTGTTTTGTTTTTTGATTAAGAAAAGTAAGGGCTCCTAAACATGGCCTGGATGTATGAGGATGGGACATAAAGAGAGCTGGATTTCTCTGCCTAATGACATTAGAAAGACTTGGTGTGTTTTGTTGATAGCTTGAAGTGAGAGAGAAGCAAGACAATTGGAAAGAAGTGAGAGATGTGTGGAGGTTATATAAAGAGAAAGAAGATGGCACTTCTGTCTGGTTTGTAGGAAGCTAGGAAGAGCATCCTTCCCACCATAACAACAAGAAAAAGCTGGATAAGCTACAAAACCATAATTCTCTTGAACCCATTGGAAAGCTGAGTTCACAGGAAACCAATTAACCTAAAATCTAAGAAAAGACAGGCCCCCCCAAAGAGATGGGATGGAAGCACTGGCTCAAGACAGAGCAAGAAAGAGACATTGGATGCTATACACGCAGGTAAGAGGAATTCGGCTAAAATGTTTAATGAACTGCTAAATGCCAAAGTGACTCCCACGGATTTCACAGACACAAGGGAACATTGCACTCACTCACAGGCTCTTCTCTGCAAACCTCCACTTTTATCCCAGGTACTCATAAGAAAGATTAGGAGCAGGGCAGGAGACGTGAGCAAGCGTCATTTGGTGGTGGATGTCTAGAGGAGAGCAGTGGCTCCCCGGGGGAAAATCGCAAACCCAGCCTGGACCCATCTCCTCATGGAACAAAAGCCCTAAGCTTCTGGGAGACTAGAATAAAACCTGTCACTCCTAGGACACAGATGAAGACCCGTTGGGGTAGGGGGAGGGAAGAGACAAACCCTCTCCCAGTAAAGCATTCTGGGCCCAGGCCATGAGAGGTCTTCTGTCACTGGGGGAGGGGCGGGAAATTGTCTCCCTCATGATACCCTCCAAAAATACAAAGCAGAGTTTGGCTGCCAGTGGGAGGAGAAACAGAGGCACTGAAAAAATATTGACCCTCAAGATCCAGTGAGACAGGATTTACCTAAGACTGAGGTTGGATCAAGACAATAGAGGACCAGCACCTGATCCCCACCACCACCAGGCTAGCAAGCACCAAGTAACAAGCAACAGCCATTTACAGATGAGGGAGAGGCAAAGGCCTAGAGAGAGATCCACCCCGAGGTGCAGATGCTCAAATAAGATATAAACTGAGGGCAGAAAAAAGAGCATTGGGAAAAGCCCTCCAGCCACCCAGAGTCCACCCTAAGCACAAGATAATGCCAAAGGAATTTAAAGTTGGTGATTTCCTAAAGGTAACCACAGCAACAGTAAAACCCAAACCACGTCAAACTCTCACTAGATTGCCTCAGCTCCCCACAGGAATGACCTAGCAGTAGGAGAGGCATGTTCATTTTCAGGAATGAATTCAATTGACCTCAGTCTCTCCTGTTCTAATTACAGTCATGCATCACTTAACAATGTGGATATGTTCTGAGAAATGCATCGTCAGGCGATTTCGTTGTTGTGTGAACATCATAGAGTGTACTTACACAAGCCTAGATGGTATAACCTTCTACACACCTGGCCTATATGGTACTAACATTATGGGACCACCATTGTATATGTGGTTCATCATTGACCCAAAACATTATGTGGTGCATGACTGTATATCTAGAATTCAGTCAAAAATTACAAGGAGGAGAAAAGCAAAAGAAAACAAATCACAAGACAAAGTAATCAACAAAACCAGACTCAAAGATGAAACAGAATATCAGACAGGGAATTTATTTATTTATTTACTTATTTATTTTGAGGAAGATTGGCCCTGAGCTAACATCTGTTGCCAATCTTCCCTGTTTTTTTTCTTTTTTCTCCCCAAAGGCCCCAGTACATAGTTGTATATCCTAGTTGTAAGTGTTTCTAGTTCTTCTATGTGGGATGCCGCCTCAGCACAGCTTGATGAGTGGTGAGTAGGTCCATGCCCGGGATCCAAACCGGCGAACGCTGGGCCACCGAGGCGGAATGCATGACCTTAACCCCTGCACCACCAGGCTGACCCCCCAAGGAGTTTAAAATAATTGTGATTAATACAGTACAGTGTCTAGTGGTAAATGTGGACAACATGCATAAACAGTTGGAATTTCAGCAGAGAGGAAAAAACTATTTGAAAGACTCAAATGGAAACACTAGATATAGAAAATGTGGTATCATAAATGAAGAATAACTTCAGCAGGCTTATCAGTAGACTCAACACAACTGAAGAAAGAATCAGGGAATTTGAAGATAGGTCTATGGGAATTACCCAAACTGAGACACAAAAAGACTGAAAACAAATCACCAAAATATGCAAGAGTTATAGGTCAATCTAAAATGGACATAAAAACACATCATTGGGATCCCAGGAGAAGAGAGAATGAACTGAGAAGAAAAAAATATTTGAATAGACACATAGCTGAGAATTTCTTTAAATAATGAAAGACACCAAACCACAGATCCAAGAAGCTTAGAGAACTCCAATAAATAACAACAACAAAAACCCATTCTAAGTGCTGAAATCCAAAAATAAAGAGAAAACCTTAGGGGCAGTGATACAAGCCAGAGGAAAAAGTGACATTTTTTAAGGGTCAACACAGAACTCTAATCCAATGAAAAATGAGAATGAAATAAAAACTTTTTAGATAAACAAAAATCTAGAGAATTCATTACTAGCAGCTCTGCCCACAAGAAATGTTAAAGAAAATCAATTAAATCAAAAGCTACGTCTTTGAAATGATCAAAAAACATCAAGAAAAAAATGGTAAATACAATATAGTCATGCATCACTTAACAATGGGGATATTTCTGGGAAATGTGTGGTTAGGCAATTTTGTTGTTATACTGTAGAGCATATTGTAGGTGAACAAAACTTGCCACCCCAACACATGTCTCTTTAACATGAGGATTATTTTAGGCTGATTATTTTTAAGAAACAAAAGACTTAGAAAGTTTTTCTTGTTACCTCACCCTTAACTGCCTAAAAGAACTCAGATTAAAAAACCTGTCTCAGCAGCTAGAACTGTTCAGTGGTTACCAGGGGCTAGGGGGGTGGGGGATGGGCACAAGGGGGTGGAGGGATGCACTTATATGGTGACTGACAAACAATAATGCACAACAAAAATTTCACAATAAAAACAAAACAAAACAAACCTATCTCAGGAAGCAGGCTACCACCTTAGCATAACAGGAACTAGATGGTAGACAGAGAGAAACCTAGAAAAGCCTGTTTGCTGGGCTCCCCTCTGTGTTCTTCTGTTTCTGTGTGGCCAAAGAAACACTTGTTTTCCAAATGTTTACTCCTTTTCACCTACCTGTGAATTGCTTTCCTTCCTTTTGAAGTCTCTGACTCTCTCCACCTCCAATATCTTCTTTTATCTTTAGCTGAGGATAGTATTTAAGTGGAAGGCTTTGGTCACTTTGACAAGTTACTCAGATTTCTTGGGTTTCTCCCATGTATACATGTTATTAAACTTTTGTTTGTTTTTCTCCTGTTAATTTGTCTCATATCAATTTAATTCTTAGACCAGCCAGAAGAACCTAGAAGGGTAAAGGAAAATTTCTTCTCCCTTACAGTACTCATACAAACCTAGATGATATAGCCTACTACACACCTAGGCTATAGGGTACTAATCTTATGGGACCACTGTCATTGCCCAAAACATTGTTGTATGGGCGTGACTGTACACTAATATCTGGAATGAAATATATGACCTTGCTGTAGACTCCACAGATATTATAAGGATACTAGGGAATGTTACCAACAATGTTATGCCCACAAATTTGACAACTTAGATGATATTGACCAACGCTTGCTCAAGAAGATATAGATAGCCTGAGTAATTCTGTATCTATTAAAAAAATTGAATGAGTAGTTAAGTACCTTCCACCAAAGATAACTTAAGGCCTTTATGGCTGTCAAATTCTACCAAATATTTAAAGAAGAAATATTTCCAATAATTTCAAACTCTTCTAGAAAACAGAAAAGGATGGAATACTCCCCAAATAATTTTATGATGAAAGCATTGCCTGATACCAAACAACAAAGACAAAGGAAGTTACAGACCAATATCTCACATGAACGTGGATATAAAAATCCTCAAAACAATATTATAAAATTGAATTCGGGAATAGGAATAACACATCATACCAAGTGGAGTTTATGGCAGGAATACAATGTTGGTTCAATATTTGAAATATTTGCAAAACATATGTCTGATGGAGCACTTATATCTAGAATTTATAAAGAGCTTTCAAAACCTAATTTAAAAAAAACACCCAATTTTTAAAAATAAGCAAAAGATTTGAACAGAGACTTCACCAAGGAAGATATATGGGTGGCACATAAGCACATGAAAAGACATGCAACATCATTAATCATTAGAGAAAAACAACTTAAAACAACAATGAGATACCACTACACACCTATTAGAACTGCTTAAAGAAAGCCTAACAATACCAAGTGCTAGTGAAGATGTGGATCAACTGGAAATTTCTTACATTGCTGATGGGAATGCAATATGATACAGTCACTTTTGAAATCTGTTTTCAGTTTCTTATAAAGTTAAATATACACTTACTCCACGATTCATTCCTAGGTATTTACCCACGAGAAATGAAAACTTATATTCACAGGAAAACCTGTATGCATATGTTTATAGTGGTTTTATTCATAAATACCAAAAATGACAAACAGCCCAAATGCCTTTCAACTGTCAAATGGATTTAAAAAAACAAAAACAAAACTGTCGTACACCCATACAATGGAATACTCCTCAGTAATAAGAACAGACAAACCACTGATTCACGCAAAAACGTGAATAAATCTCAGATGCATTATGCTAAGTAAATAAAGCTAGATAATGTATGACTCCATTTTAACTCCTTTTTAATGACATTCTCAAAAATGTAAAGATGTGGAGACAGAAAACAGATCAGTGGTCGCCAAGAGATAGGGGTAAGGTGAGTGGGTGACCAGAAAGGAACACAGGGGAATTTTGGGAGCAAGGGAAATGTTCTAAATCTTGATTGTGGGGGTGGTCAGACAGCTGTAGAATTTGTCAAAAGTCATAAAACTGCTGTGCACTAAAAAGGGTGAATTTTACCATGTATAAATTATACATCAATATACTTGATTTTTTGAAAAACAAGAGAGAGAAAGAAAGAAAAAGGACAAAGAAAATAGAGGTCATCCAGGGCTTTGAGGAGGTTAGAAATTCCCCATGATAAAATGGCTAAGGAATTTTAAGGGAGTAATATCCAAATTTCATTTCCATCCTCACCTACTCCAAACCTTAAAAAAAGAAGAGTCTTTTACCCCCAACAGCATAGTGGGAAATTCAGGAACAGAATGATGAAGTCCAATGTGACAGCCTTGCCTGTAGTACCACCCAGATGAGGGCAGTCACAGCAGCAGGATATCAAGGGGGATGACAGACTCCACGGGGTCCAGGATTCAGGTGAGTGGGGGTCCAAGTGGGAGGTGCAGCCGTCTCAGAGAAGTGGGCTGGTTTGGACTGACCTGGAGCAGAAATGAGACAAGCTCCCCTTTTCTCCAAAGGTCCCAGAGAAGATAATCCTTGAATGGACACAAGCAGACACTTGGATTATAATTCCCCCCAAAACACTCCAGACTCAAATTTTTTCCTCTAATACATATCATCAAGTCGCAGAGAATTAATCTCTTACAACAGACGTGTAAACACAGCCCTAACTCAAGAATTTGCTTGTTGTATTTCTGCTTTGTGAATTATCACCACTATAACAGACATGTTAAACATTTGTTCCACTTAAAGTTATAAAAACATCAAAATCTATCTTTGCGTTGCTAACAAATATGATGTCAAAGCTCTTAGCTCATTTTATGAGAAATGAATAGCACTTTTTCATTTTATTTTTTTGATGATATGAGGTTCAACTTGGACAAGAGTTCAATGCTGCTGTTTAGAAATACTCTTCATTACAAATAGTTAGGCTCGGGATTTTACTTGATTTAGGTCAGCTTTTCACAAAAAAATATCCTAAGGATAACTAGTTCTACTCTGCAAGCTTAAAAAAGGAGAGATGAAGAAGAAGCATGGTCAAATCAGTTGAGAAAATGTGGACATCATTTCCCCTTGGTCTTCACGATGTACACTGATACATTAGAGGCCTCCAAGAATCTTCTAGCACAGAAGCTTGTTTAACTGTGCTGGGACCAGGTATATTTTTCTCAGTGTCCAGCACAGCTCCTGAGACGAGGAGGCACTCTGTTGCTCTTTTCAAATGAAGCCAGTATTGCCCACACTTCATTTGATGAGAGAATCCTTTCTTCTATAACATCTGTTTAACAACCTGAATGTCAGTGTTCTGAGGAACTGCTGATCTAGCTATTTAAAAAAAAAAATCCATTCACAAATTTAGAAGGAAAATTTGCATTGCCCAATAAAGAAGAGAGGAAAATTTTTATAAAGAAGTCACTTGATGTCCTACCATCAGATGTAGTCATGTCCTTCCCCTGCCTTTTAAGAGTTCAGATAAAATGTGGCGAATTTAGCAGTTTTCAGATATGAGGGTTTTTTTTTTTTTAGGTATCAGGAAGTTTATTCAAATGATATTCTGACATTTTACCACTGTCAGTTCATGTTTTATATGACAGGGCGAAAAATAATAATGTGAGAAACTACAAATTATATATTTTATAGGGGTTGGAAAAGTTCAGTTAATCACAGTCCTTTTAAGATTGACTTTCACAATTTGTCTGGTCCCAGAACGGCCTGGAAATTGCAACTGTCAACATAGATTAAGGAAGCCAGTCTTCAGCTCCGCAGATCAATTAGACGACAAGGATATCAAAAGCCCTGTCGGACAGCTCCGTTCTTTGCCGGGAAGTGAGGAGTAGGAGAGAGTTGGAGGGGCTGCAAAAGCTTGGGAAATGCTGTTTTGGATGAGAGAGGCACTGTCCGCCTGGGAGGACCCACTAGGACATACGGCTCTCAGCTTCCCCAGTCCCCTTTGACAGTCCTCTGCTGACAGAGTTCGGGACATTGTTTCTTCATCTGAGGAGTCTCCCAGGGAGGTGCTGACAACACATATTTGCCTGCACACAGTGAGAGCACTTCCTGGCTCCTCCTTTGCCACATGGATTTCATGGTGGATTACCAAATGCAGGGAGGGGCAAGTGAATCGGATGCCCCAGGCTCCTGGTTCCTGTAGATCCAGGGTGAATCACTCAGGGTTCCGTCAGAGGGGTAGAGTCACTCTGTGCGCTACAGGATGAAGGACCTCTTCTAGGAATTAGACCTTACACAAGTGTGGGAGGAGCTGGAGAAACGAAGGTGTGAAAGGGCGAGTGTGAGAATGAGGAGTCACCGACTAGTCAAACAGAGGAGTTAATCACGTCCCAGCAACTGAAGGCGGACTGTGAAGTGGGGCTGTGCAGAGGTCTGTGGGAAGCTCTTGCCTCTGCTACGTCTGAGGGTCTGTAGCCCAGTGTCCGGTGGTGGGCTTGAGGCTGCTGTTGGTCGGCAGGACCAGCGGTCTAGAAGAACTGGGTACAGAGCGGAGCGAGGACATGCTTTGTCCATCTGTCACCACACGTGACCCTGCAAAGATCTTCAGAAAGTAATGGCCGGGCCGGCCCCGTGGCTTAGCGGTTAAGTGCGCGCCCTCTGATGCTGGCGGCCCGGGTTCGGATCCCGGGCGTGCACCGCTTCTCCAGCCATGCTGAGGCCGCGTCCCACATACAGCAACTAGAAGGATGTGCAGCTATGACATAAAACTATCTACTGGGGCTTTGGGGGGGAAAAAATAAATAAATAAAATCTTTAAAAAAAAAAAAAAGAAAGTAATGGCCACTGCCTCTCTTCTGCCTTTCCGGTCTCACACAGACTCTGCTTCTGGCCAACTCTAACCTCACTCATGCAGGGAGGGGTATTTGGGGAAACGAAGTTCCCAGCTGAGATAAGTTGACGCAACACAATCCGCCATATGGTCTGTACACTTGGCAGATGAATACATGAAATACACATGAGGCCCCTCTGGGCAGCACGGCCAGGTCAAGCTCCAGCTCTACGTAGGTCCACCAGCTCCTCTGGTTGTTGGTGTTTGTGCTCCCATCTTCCCCAGGATGGCACTGAAGACATTGTCTTTGCTCGATGTCACTGATTACCAGAATATCACCAAACCTCAAAAGGAGTGTCAACAAAGCGTCATTCACCAAAGAATATTCTGTCCTCTCCAATTACTCTACTCCAGACTACCAGATGGCCCATGGAGACATTCTTGTAGCTTCCATGGCAAAAACCCTGGACTCAGACATCATTCCAGGCTTTTACTAACAAAGTAAGTTACCTGGTCTCTCTGCCTTAGTTTCTCTATATATAATTTGAGAAGATGAAGGAGTTAATCCCTAAGGAAAGTTCTAGTTTTAACATCCTATAATTTTACATCTGTGGAAATTTAATGTCTGGAGAGGCGAGTCTGCCATTTCATGTAGAGGTTGAAAATCTGCCAAAGAAAACCTCCAGCTCATCGAAAAGAAAAGGCAGCAGTCATCTTTCCTCATTAGCAGCAGCAGATTCCGCTACCTCAGCTGGATGCTGTTTAGTCACCTCCAGTAATAACCTCCATTCCCAGCTCCTGGCTGCTGCCGGGGCTTAGGCTGAAGTCTGTGGTTATGAGTCACAAACTCTTAGAGCTGAGAATCAAAACGAGACCTCGAAAGGCAATTTGCCTTCCATAGTTGGCTTCCTAAGAACTGGTTTCTTCCCAAAAGAAAACAGTACTTGTGGTGTATGAAATATCACGTAGTATTTCCTCCTAAACTCATGGCTCCAGAAATGAATTCTAATCCTCCAATTGGAAAACCCCAGATTTTGGTTTTAGTTATTATTACCAGTTGTTGGATCTACAGCTCCTTCCTCAGCCTTTAAGTCATAGCAAATGCAGAGCTGAACAGAACACAATCATTGACACAACCTGCTCCTATCTGGGAAGTCTGAGGAGGCTACTTGTCCTTTTGGCATTTTCCCTTTGCTAAATTTTAAGGTATGGCTTCAAGGCAAGGCTTTGCAATGGCAGCGTACCTCTAAGGCCACGCTTCTCCCGACTGGTGTGCTCACCTTAGCTCCTTGCTGAACTTCTACTAGATGTCCAATAATTACTCATTGACAGCGCTCTCCCTGCTGCTACTATATAAGCCAGGAAGGAGGTGGTGCCAGCCCTACTCTTAGAGTACCACACCCAGCTCAGCCTACGCTGCCTAATTTCAAAGTTTGAGAGGAAACAGGAAATGCAATTTGCAGACTATAAACAGAGCTTTGGAGAGGATCAAAGGTTGGCTAGAAATGGAAACCAAGTGGTGTCTTCTGCAGAGCTAGCACAATGGGCCCTAGGGAATGGGGGAAGTGGCTACACGGACAGTGTCACTGCCAGCATTTAGCCAAAGGAGATAAAGGGCAAGTCTGAGGGTGGGAGTGTGATCCTGGGAATCCAAAATGAGTACATGAGAGGATAGAAGCACAGAAAAGAATGAGGAGGGAGGCCAAGGAGAATTGAGGAAGACCACAAAGAAGCAGGGCAGGACTTAAAGATCTAGCAAGATGCTACTTGATTGGTGGTCTTGCTCACAGCCCTTGACACACTGTTTCTTCTAACACGTCTCATGGGAAGGGGAGAGGGGTAGGGAGGTTTTCCCAGAAGATCAATTTCCCTCCCAACTTCCCAGGGGAGGTGACATCTGTACTGGTGTTAAAGACTGAGTTGGAGTGAGTCAGTGACAGCACGCAGACTAGGAAGCCAGACAGCTGGGCTCCAGCCTGGCCCCACTGCATACTAGTTGTGTTATCTTAGGCCTAGCTGTGCCTCAGTTTCCTTATCTGTAAAGTTCATTCATTCAACAAATCTTTGCTGAGCATAACAATGTACTAGGCAATGTTCTGGTGAATAAAACAATATAAATCCCTGCTGCCTGCAACTTACCTTTTAGTGGATGACAATAATAATAATACCCACTTCATGAGATTGTCATGAAGATTAAGGAGCAAACACATGTCAAGTACATAAAACAGTGACAGCATATAATAGATGCCTAACAATGTTGTTGTTGTTGTTATTATTATTATTAGATGGGCAAGAAAAGTGAGGGCATTTCAGTCAGAGGTGGGAAAGTATATGGTGAATGTGGAAACAGCAAGAAGTTAATTATGGCCATCTCAATAGGCACATGGGGTAAAGATAAAGTCGGATGTTTGATTTAGGAACACTGTTCCTTGACCCCTCAGCACTTCCTGCCTGTCTTCGGAGGCAGCAGGGTTCAGGCTCTGGAGTTTAAATCTCAACTCAGTTATGCACTAACTTCCTTACTCTGTGACTTGGATAAGTAACAAGCTCTCTGTGCTTCTGTTTCCTCATCTGTAAAATGTGGATGACGAGCT